>NW_027590550.1:0-127500 GCF_964213995.1 Mustelus asterias
ACCCCAACCCCATAACTCCCCTCCCCACCCCAACCCCATAACTCCCCTCCCCACCCCAACCCCATAACTCCCCTCCCCACCCCCAACCCCATAACTCCCCTCCCCACCCCAACCCCATAACTCCCCTCCCCACCCCAACCCCATAACTCCCCTCCCCACCCCAACCCCATAACTCCCCTCCCCACCCCAACCCCATAACTCCCCTCCCCACCCCAACCCCATAACTCCCCTCCCCACCCCAACCCCATAACTCCCCTCCCCACCCCAACCCCATAACTCCCCTCCCCACCCCAACCCCATAACTCCCCTCCCCACCCCAACCCCATAACTCCCCTCCCCACCCCAACCCCATAACTCCCCTCCCCACCCCAACCCCATAACTCCCCTCCCCACCCCAACCCCATAACTCCCCTCCCCACCCCAACCCCATAACTCCCCTCCCCACCCCAACCCCATAACTCCCCTCCCCACCCCAACCCCATAACTCCCCTCCCCACCCCAACCCCATAACTCCCCTCCCCACCCCAACCCCATAACTCCCCTCCCCACCCCAACCCCATAACTCCCCTCCCCACCCCAACCCCATAACTCCCCTCCCCACCCCAACCCCATAACTCCCCTCCCCACCCCAACCCCATAACTCCCCTCCCCACCCCAACCCCATAACTCCCCTCCCCACCCCAACCCCATAACTCCCCCTCCCCCACCCCAACCCCATAACTCCCCTCCCCACCCCAACCCCATAACTCCCCTCCCCACCCCAACCCCATAACTCCCCTCCCCACCCCAACCCCATAACTCCCCTCCCCACCCCAACCCCATAACTCCCCTCCCCACCCCAACCCCATAACTCCCCTCCCCCACCCCAACCCCATAACTCCCCTCCCCACCCCAACCCCATAACTCCCCTCCCCACCCCAACCCCATAACTCCCCTCCCCACCCCAACCCCATAACTCCCCTCCCCACCCCAACCCCATAACTCCCCTCCCCACCCCAACCCCATAACTCCCCTCCCCACCCCAACCCCATAACTCCCCTCCCCACCCCAACCCCATAACTCCCCTCCCCACCCCAACCCCATAACTCCCCTCCCCACCCCAACCCCATAACTCCCCTCCCCACCCCAACCCCATAACTCCCCTCCCCACCCCAACCCCATAACTCCCCTCCCCACCCCAACCCCATAACTCCCCTCCCCACCCCAACCCCATAACTCCCCTCCCCACCCCAACCCCATAACTCCCCTCCCCACCCCAACCCCATAACTCCCCTCCCCACCCCAACCCCATAACTCCCCTCCCCACCCCAACCCCATACCCACCCCTAACTCCCCCCACCCAACCCCATAACTCCCCTCCCCACCCCAACCCTAACTCCCCTCCCCACCCCAACCCCATAACTCCCCTCCCCACCCCCATCCCATAACTCCCTCCCCACCCCAACCCCATAACTCCCCTCCCACCCACATCCCACCCCACCCCAACCCCATACCCCTCCCCACCCCAACCCCATAACTCCCCTCCCCACCCCAACCCCATAACTCCCCTCCCCACCCCAACCCCATAACTCCCCTCCCCACCCCAACCCCATAACTCCCCTCCCCACCCCAACCCCATAACTCCCCTCCCCACCCCAACCCCATAACTCCCCTCCCCACCCCAACCCCATAACTCCCCTCCCCACCCCAACCCCATAACTCCCCTCCCCACCCCAACCCCATAACTCCCCTCCCCACCCCAACCCCATAACTCCCCTCCCCACCCCAACCCCATAACTCCCCTCCCCACCCCAACCCCATAACTCCCCTCCCCACCCCAACCCCATAACTCCCCTCCCCACCCCAACCCCATAACTCCCCTCCCCACCCCAACCCCATAACTCCCCCTCCCCACCCCAACCCCATAACTCCCCTCCCCACCCCAACCCCATAACTCCCCTCCCCACCCCAACCCCATAACTCCCCTCCCCACCCCAACCCCATAACTCCCCTCCCCACCCCAACCCCATAACTCCCTCCCCACCCCAACCCCATAACTCCCCTCCCCACCCCAACCCCATAACTCCCCTCCCCACCCCAACCCCATAACTCCCCTCCCCACCCCAACCCCATAACTCCCCTCCCCACCCCAACCCCATAACTCCCCTCCCCACCCCAACCCCATAACTCCCCTCCCCACCCCAACCCCATAACTCCCCTCCCCACCCCAACCCCATAACTCCCCTCCCCACCCCAACCCCATAACTCCCCTCCCCACCCCAACCCCATAACTCCCCTCCCCACCCCAACCCCATAACTCCCCTCCCCACCCCAACCCCATAACTCCCCTCCCCACCCCAACCCCATAACTCCCCTCCCCACCCCAACCCCATAACTCCCCTCCCCACCCCAACCCCATAACTCCCCTCCCCACCCCAACCCCATAACTCCCCTCCCCACCCCAACCCCATAACTCCCCTCCCCACCCCAACCCCATAACTCCCCTCCCCACCCCAACCCCATAACTCCCCTCCCCACCCCAACCCCATAACGCCCCACCACCCCACCCCCTGAACGCCCCACCCCCTGAACGCCCCACCCCCTGAACGCCCCACCCCCCCACCCCCTGAACGCCCCACCCCCCCACCCCCTGAACGCCCCACCCCCTGAACGCCCCACCCCCTGAACGCCCCACCCCCCCACCCCCTGAACGCCCCACCCCCCCACCCCCTGAACGCCCCACCCCCCCACCCCCTGAGCGCCCCACCCCTGAACGCCCCACCCCCCCCACCCCCTGAACGCCCCACCCCCCCCACCCCCTGAACGCCCCACCCCCCCACCCCCTGAACGCCCCACCCCCCCACCCCCTGAACGCCCCACCCCCCCACCCCCTGAACGCCCCACCCCCCACCCCCTGAACGCCCCACCCCCTGAACGCCCCACCCCCCCACCCCCTGAACGCCCCACCCCCCCACCCCCTGAACGCCCCACCCCCCCACCCCCTGAACGCCCCACCCCCTGTACGCCCCAACCCCCCCACCCCCTGAACACCCCACCCCCTGAACGCCCCACCCCCTCACCCCCTGAACGCCCCACCCCCTCACCCCCTGAACGCCCCACCCCCTGAACGCCCCACCCCCCCACCCCCTGTACGCCCCAACCCCCCCACCCCCTGTACGCCCCAACCCCCCCACCTCCTGTACGCCCCAACCCCCCCACCCCCTGAACGCCCCACCCCCTGAACACCCCACCCTCCCACCCCCTGAACACCCCACCCCCTGAACGCCCCACCCCCCCACCCCCTGAACGCCCCACCCCCCCACCTCCTGAACGCCCCACCCCCTGAGCGCCCCACTCCCCCACCCCCTGAACGCCCCACCCCACCATCCCCTGAATGCCCGACCCCCTGAACGCCCCACCCCCTGAACGCCCCACCCCCCCCACCCCCTGAATGCCCCACCCCCTCGAACGCCCCACCTCCCCGGCGCCTGGGCCCCCCGTACCTCCCTGGCCCCCGCCCCCCAAAACCCCCTCGCCACTCAACCTCCCCACCCCCCCCCCCCCCCCCCGTCGGACCCCCCATCCTCCCTCTCTCTCCCCTCAGTCTCCCTCTCTTGCCCCAATCTCTTGCGCTCTCTCTCTCTTTCCCCCCCTCACTCCCCCAGTCTCTCTCGCTCGCTCTCCCCCAGTCTCTCTCGCTCTCGCATCCCAGTCTCTCTCGTTCTCTCTCTCCCCCAGTCTCTCTCACCCTTTCTCTCCCCCTCCCCCAGTCTCTCTCACTCTCTCTCTCTCTCCCGCTCCCCAGTCTCTCTCTCTCTCTCCCGCTCCCCCAGTTTCTCTCTCTCTCCCGCTCCTCCAGTCTCTCCCGCTCCCGCTCTCTCCTGCTCTCTCTCTCTCTCTCTCTCTCTCTCTCCTCCCCCCCCCCCCCCCCCCCCCCCCGCCACCGTCACCACAAACCTGACTCTGTCCCCACGTCTCAATCCCAAACTCCTTTCTACCGCCCAAATTCCCATTTCTTTGCCCTGCCACCTAAACCCAGCTCTACCCCAGATTTCAATCCCAAACCCCTCTCCAACTCCAAATCCCAGTCCTAAACTCAGCACTAGCCCTAAATCTCAGTGCCCAAACCACCTCTACCCCCAGCTGTCAATCCCAAACCTCGGTCTAGCCCCAAACCCGGCTCTGACAGGTTCCATTTAACACCGATATCAAAGTTGAATTATTTCTTTTTAAGACTACCTGTGTTATTCCTTTTTCGGTTGCCTGATAATTCTTTTTCACTCAAAGTTTTGCACAGATTTAAAGAAAAGCTTTAACATGCATTTAAAAATTGTGAGATTCCTGTTTCAAAATAAAGGCTTATTCAGATTTTTTTTCTTGGAAATCTGAAATAACAACAATTCCATAACGTTGCTGAGACATACAAAACAGATCTAAGTTTCCTTTGAATTGAACTTCAAGACTGTGCAGCACCTGGACTTCATGGCTTTGGAACCACACAATGATTCTCTTCAAGGAGTACTAAATGAAGAATACCCTTTATCTGTATATGGTTGGAAAAATCACACTTAACTATTTCTCCTGTCCTCCAATTCTCCCGTCCTCCATTTCCCAGTTTGATGGTTTGCTGGCTCATTCCTTAAGTCTGAAGTATGCTTGTGATACCATTGTATTGTCCAGCCAGGAACCTCATTCTCTTCATTATTCTTGCTACTTCTCCTGAAGTTGCTGTGTTCTGCTTGTATGCACTTGCACCTAGCCTAGAGACAGAGAGAGGCCAATTGGATCTTTGCCGAAACCAGTGAATTCAACAGAGACCAGGGTTGAAGCTGCCACCACCTTGATGTATCTGAGTCAGTGCTATACTGGGCATTGGTTTTATTGGTTGATCCATCGGGAGCTCCATGCTTGTTGCACGATGCAGATCTGTTCTCCTGTGTGCCAAAACCTGAGGATGCTGGTTTTTAAAAAGAAGAAAAAAATACATGGGTGGGAACTGTTCAAGTTTGAAAAACTGTGTAGCTCTGTCATTGAGCAAATGGTACTTTGAAGTTGGTAATACTTTCCTTCCCTTTCATATAGTAGGAATTTTGCGTTTCGATTTATCAGTTGGAGCTATTACTGTACTTCCGTGAAAGGTGCTATATAAATATATGTCCTTGAATAACTAAAGAAATGTGAACAGGACAAAATGACCAAGTGAGTAAGTGCCAACTTGCATTTATAGAGCACTTGAGTCTCTCGATTCAAAATGCTTCGCATACAATTAATTATGACTTAACCAATGACTTAAGCAAACATGCAGCCTTTTTGCATGTGCATCCAAAAAACTATAATAGATTCACCAGCTATCTTTTTCCAGGTAACTGTCTGAGGAAGGATTGCTAGTGTTGGCATTGAGGGAATTCCTTATCCTCCTTTGAGTATTGTTATCAGAACTTTGTCCACTAAACCAGTGGAATAAACAGGCATGGTCCCTGCTTAATATATCTGAGAATGTAACATACCAGATTATGAATTCAGATCATGTGAAATCGTATAGATTATGTGAAATCTTGAATTGGGTCTTCAAACAAGCTATCTGGCTTAGGCAAGGGTGTTGGTACCAGCTCACCTGAGCTAACACACAATCATGATTCTGATATTCTGAGGCATTTTGGTGTTTCAACTTAAGATGCGATTTTCAGGAACCAACTGTGTCGCAAGTCCAAGGTCTGCCTGTATCTTTAAACACCTGTCTAATTGCCTTTTGAAAATTTCTGTGAAATCTGATTTCAATACTTGTTTCAGGTTCCAGATTATTTTGTGAAATAATTTCTCCCCCTTTCCTCTCTAGTTCTCTTGCTAATTATTTTAGATCCATGACCTCTGGTTACAAAGTATTTCTAGGCTGAGGAGAGAAAGATTTAGAGAACACACTCCCTTCTAGATAGAATTGCCTTGTTTCTACCTCAGTTGCTGACCGGCAAGCCCAATATGTACAATTGGACTTGGACATATAGGACACAAAGCTGATGGCGATTATAAGCTTATCTGCAGAGGTTCACTTTGAATATAAATATCCGTCAGATAATTGTGACATAACCCCTTCTAGCAGTTGTTGTTCCAAGTTTCAGCGTTAACTGAAGTCTGTCCTAAGGTTTGATGCTTGCCTTCATTAGGCTGTAGAGATGACATCAGTTGCTGTTGAAACGCAGTACTTCCACCCATTGTTTAATTGGGTAGGCTTTGCCTTAATGTTGCATGAGGAGGAATTCTTTTGCCTAATATCAATGAGGAAGGGAAATAGACTGTTCTTGTCAGTTATCTAATGACCAACTGGCTACTGTCCTCCTTAGTTGGGGAGAGAATATGCGGGATCTCTCTTGGACCAAGTTGGCTGCAAGACAGCAGTGGGATGCAATAACTTTTGTGTGATATAGCCTTCATCGTAAAATGTCCCAGTGTGCTTCACAGGAATGTTGAAAAACTAAATTTGACACTGGGCTATATAAGGAGATATAGGGCAGATGACCAAAAGCTAGCTCAGCGATATAGTTTTTAAGGAGCATCATAGTGGAGGAAAAATATGCAGAGAGTTTTAAGGAGGGAATTCCAGAGCTTAAGGTCTTGGCAGCTGAAGGCAGGGCCATGAGTGATAGCGCATTTAAAATTGGGAATTAGAATTAGAGGTACACAATGTCACAAAGGGTTGTGGGTCTGGAGGAAATTACAGTGACAGGGAAGTGTGAAGCCATGGATTGATTTGAAGACTGAAAATTTTAAAATTTAGGTATTTCTTAACCAAGCGTTAATGTGGGTCAGTGAGCACGTGGCTGAAGGGTGACTGGACTTGCACCGAGTAGGGACTCGGGCAGCAGTGGATGATCTGAAATTTATGAATGGTAGAATAAAAGAGGAGCAACCAGGAATGCCAGGTCTAGAGGTAACAAAGGCACAAATAAGGGTTTCAGTTCTAGGTGAACTGAGGCAAGACGGAGATGGGGGAAGAGAGCTGAGTTGGAAATTGTTACAGTTGTGGAAGTGATGATCTTTGTGATGGCATGAAAATGCGTTTCGAAGCTTATCTCAAGGTCAAATAGGAAATCAAGTTGCAAATGGTCTGACAGTTTTCAAAAATGAGAATGGAATTATTGGCTAGGGAATGGAGTTTGTAGAGGGACCAAAGATGATGATTTCAGTCTTCCTGATGTTTAATTGGAGGGAATTTCTGCTCATCCAATATTAGACAACATGGAAGCAGTCTAATAACTTTGGAGACAATGGAGGAGTTGGAAGAGGTGGTGGTGAGGAGTTGAAGTTTGTCGGTGTGCACATAAAAACTGACTGTTCTCAGATAATGTCACTGAGGGATAGCATATGGGTGGGGAACAGGGGACATGAAGTTTGAAGCACATCAGTGGTAACCGTGCAGCAGTGGGAAGAGAAGCCAACTACGATAAGATGGCTAAGAATGAAACCAGTCAAGTCTAGTCTCGTCCAACTAGACAATCGGGCTGAAAAGTCCAAGTCGCACAATGTATTTGGCGACTTGTGTGAGCCGTCTTGGTACTTTGTTAGAGGTGGAAATCTGATTGGAGAGATTTGAGTATGAAGTTCCAGCAAAGAAGGACATGGATTTGGGAGACAAACCAAGTCAACCCACTATGCCATGCTGGTTAATTGGATATCATATAGATCTGCAGCTACTGAAGATTCACAAGGCACATGGCTCTTGAGTGAGTCTTGAAAAGATAACCCTATTACTGGGGGCTGGGATTCTTCCCACTCCACGTAAATCTATAAGCTAATGTTCTAGGAATAGGTTAGTCTAGGCTGAACAGCAAATGAGAGTGGCTGAATAAATTGAATCTTTACTCTCTCGAAATGAGAAGTGACCACATTGAAACATAAAGATTCAGATGAGGCTTGACAAGAGTAGATACTGAAAGACTGTTTCCCCTGGCTGGTGAATCTAGAACACAACGGCACATTCTCAGAATAAGAGGGGTGATCGTTTAGGACACAAATTAGAAAGGAGTGTGACTCTTTGGGATCCTCTACTTCAGGATTGTGGATGCTTTATCTGTGAATATATTTAAACCTTAGATACAAATTCTTTTGTCACTTAGGGAATCAGGGAAGAAAGTAGAATTGAGACAGAAGATCAACCATGATCATATCAAGTAGTGGAGCAGGTTCAGAGAGTCGTATGAGTTTCTCCTGCTCCTATTTCTAATGCTCTTAACATCTTCCTTGCCTCAGCTCACCTGTTGAAACCTTCATCCATGCCTTGTTACCATCAGATTTGACAATTCCCACACACTCCTGGCCAGCCTTTCCTCCACCCTTAAATGTGAACTTATCCAAAGAATTGAGACCCATGTCCTATCTTGCACACCCATTGCCTCTGTGCTTATTGCATTGGCAATTTAAAAAATCTCGCTTTGGTTTTTCTCATCTGCGGCTTGTAAAACCCCTCCCAGGTCTCTCTGCTCCTCCAGCTCTGGCCTCTTGCACACTTCCACTTTAATTTTTCCACTTGTGGCCTTACATTCAGCTGCCTCAGCCCTAATTCTGGAATGCCTCCTTTTAAGACTGTGTTAGATTTTGTTTGCTATCACTACTTTGAGGTGCCTTGAGAAATTTTACTACGTTGATGGCACCATAAAATTGCAAGTAGGAATTTCACAGTAACTTCATTGCAGTGTTAATGTAAGCCTTACTTGTGACTAATAAATAAACTTTTAACTTAAAGTCCCACATGGCAGGTTGGTTAAGAAGGTTAAGGCTCATGGGATACAAGGAGAAGTGGCTAGATGAGTGGAGAACTGGCTTGGCCATAGGAGACAGAGGGTAGCGGTCGAAGGGTCTTTTTCCGGCTGGAGGTCTGTGACCAGTGGTGTTCCGCAGGGCTCTCTACTGGGACCTCTGCTATTTGTGATATATATAAATGATTTGGAAGAAGGTGTAACTGGTGTAATCAGCAAGTTTGCGGATGACACGAAGATGGCTGGACTTGCGGATAGCGAAGAGCATTGTCGGGCAATACAGCAGGATATAGATAGGCTGGAAAATTGGGCGGAGAGGTGGCAGATGGAGTTTAATCCGGATAAATGCGAAGTGATGCATTTTGGAAGAAATAATGTAGGGAGGAGTTATACAATAAATGGCAGAGTCATCAGGAGTATAGAAACACAGAGGGACCTAGGTGTGCAAGTCCACAAATCCTTGAAGGTGGGAACACAGGTGGAGAAGGTGGTGAACATAAGAAATAGGAGCAGGAGTAGGCCATCTAGCCCCTCGAGCCTGCCCCGCCATTCAATAAGATCATGGCTGATCTGACGTGGATCAGTACCACTTGCCTGCCTGATCCCCATAACCCTTAATTCCCTTACCGATCAGGAATCCATCCATCCGGGCTTTAAACATATTCAGCAAGGTAGCCTTCACCACCTCAGTGGGCAGAGAATTCCAGAGATTCACCACCCTCTGGGAGAAGAAGTTCCTCCTCAACTCTGTCTTAAACCGACCCCCCTTTATTTTGAGGCTGTGTCCTCTAGTTTTAACTTCCTTACTAAGTGGAAAGAATCTCTCCGCCTCCACCCTATCCAGCCCCCGCATTATCTTATAAGTCTCCATAAGATCCCCCCATATCCTTCTAAACTCCAACGAGTACAAACCCAATCTCCTCAGCCTCTCCTCATAATCCAAACCCCTCATCTCCGGTATCAACCTGGTGAACCTTCTCTGCACTCCCTCCAATGCCAGTATATCCTTCCTCATATAAGGGGACCAATACTGCACACAGTATTCCAGCTGCGGCCTCACCAATGCCCTGTACAGGTGCATCAAGACATCCCTGCTTTTATATTCTATCCCCCTCGCGATATAGGCCAACATCCCATTTGCCTTCTTGATCACCTGTTGTACCTGCAGACTGGGCTTTTGCGTCTCATGCATTTGATGTTCTTAAGTTTCCTTTGTATTTTGATTTCTGTTCGGGCTGTTCCCCTCCTTTTTGGGGAGCTCCCCCTTTTACTTTGTCCTGATTTAATCTGAGTTTGTTTACTTGGTTTGGTTTGACCTAAAAAGAGGACAAGGACCCCCAGGTCCCTTTGCACGGTAGCATGTTTTAATTTGTTTCCATTGAGATAGTAATCCCATTTGTTATTATTTCCTCCAAAGTGTATAACCTCGCATTTATCAACGTTATACTCCATTTGCCATATCCTCGCCCACTCACTCAGCCTGTCCAAATCTCTCTGCAGATCTTCTCCGTCCTCCACACGATTCACTTTTCCACTTATCTTTGTGTCGTCTGCAAACTTCGTTACCCTACACTCCGTCCCCTCCTCCAGATCATCTATATAAATGGTAAATAGTTGCGGCCCGAGTTCCGATCCCTGCGGCACGCCACTAGTTACCTTCCTCCAACCGGAAAAACACCCATTTATTCCGACTCTTTGCTTCCTGTCGGATAGCCAGTCCCCAATCCACTTTAACACACTACCCCCAACTCCGTGTGCCCTAATCTTCTTCAGCAGCCTTTTATGGGGCACCTTATCAAACGCCTTTTGGAAATCCAAAAACACCGCATCCACCGGTTCTCCTCCATCAACCGCCCTAGTCACATCTTCATAAAAATCCAACATGTTAGTCAAGCACGACTTTCCCCTCATGAATCCATGCTGCGTCTGATTGATCGAACCATTTCTATCCAGATGCCCTGCTATCTCCTCTTTAATAATGGATTCCAGCATTTTCCCTACTACAGACGTTAAGCTGACCGGCCTATAGTTACCCGCCTTTTGTCTCCTTCCTTTTTTAAACAGCGGCGTAACATTAGCCGTTTTCCAATCAACCGGCACTACCCCAGAATGCAACGAGTTTTGATAAATAATCACTAACGCATCCGTGAAGAAGGCATATGGTATGCTTGCCTTTATAGGACGGGGTATAGAGTATAAAAGCTGGAGTCTGATGATGCAGCTGTATAGAACGCTGGTTAGGCCACATTTGGAGTACTGCGTCCAGTTCTGGTCGCCGCACTACCAGAAGGACGTGGAGGCGTTAGAGAGAGTGCAGAGAAGGTTTACCAGGATGTTGCCTGGTATGGAGGGTCTTAGCTATGAGGAGAGATTGGGTAGACTGGGGTTGTTCTCCTTGGAAAGACGGAGAATGAGGGGAGATCTAATAGAGGTGTACAAAATTATGAAGGGTATAGATAGGGTGAACAGTGGGAAGCTTTTTCCCAGGTCGGAGGTGACGATCACGAGGGGTCACGGGCTCAAGGTGAGAGGGGCGAAGTATAACTCAGATATCAGAGGGACGTTTTTTACACAGAGGGTGGTGGGGGCCTGGAATGCGCTGCCAAGTAGGGTGGTGGAGGCAGGCACGCTGACATCGTTTAAGACTTACCTGGATAGTCACATGAGCAGCCTGGGAATGGAGGGATACAAACGATTGGTCTAGTTGGACCAAGGAGCGGCACAGGCTTGGAGGGCCGAAGGGCCTGTTTCCTGTGCTGTACTGTTCTTTGTTCTTTGTTGGTAAGCTGCATGGAATAAGCAACACTAGTGATCATGTGTACTCTTGAAGGTTCTTAGTCTTGCCAGCCTAAGCTTAAGTTCTCTGGGCTTGGGTCAATGAATGTGTTCCTATGGAAAGTGTGTGCGCATTCTAGAAACTGGACTTTCAATGGCTTGATTAGATTACTGTTCTAACAGTGGTGGGTATTGTTATGCATCAAATAGCCAGCTAATTAGACAAAGATAAGAAGCTCCACAGTTCCACTTTCAGGGCTTATCAAATGTGATGTGAGATAAAACTTTTTCCACAATGAGTGGGTTCAGGTCTGAATTGCTCTTCCTGTAAGTGTGGTGTAGGCTGGTTCAATCGAGGCATTCAAGAGGCCATTAGATGATTATTTGAACAGAAACAATGTGCAGGGCCACAGGGAAAAAGCAGGGGAATTGGCACTAAGTCATGATGCCATTTAGAAAGCCAGTGCAGACACAATGGACCAAATGGCCTTTTACTGTGACCTGTTATAATTATGAGCCCTGATATTTTTCTGTTGATGTAATTGATAAATAACTGTTTAATGGTTATTTTCATGGAGGCCTACACTTGTAGAGTGGTGTCCTTCAGGCTTTACTTATGTAACCAATTGACTCATAGCGAGAGTCCTCTGTACATTATGGCTAATTATCTTGCCTTAATTACTTAATTTAAGAAAAGATTTACATGATTGACTAGATACACAGCCTGATACAGAGAAATGATTATGTTAATCTCTAATAATAATGGTATTTTATCAGCTCCAAAGGCTGAATTGCAGTGTGACATATATTGATAAAATATACAGACTAAGTAATCAGGTTAAAAATATGCAAACATAACAATTGTGGAATAACAAAAATTCAGCAGGTAACTTGATCTTTTGACTAAGTTCAAGCCCAAGATCAGGTACGATGCCTTTTCCTGTCAGCTTTGGACCTTGTATGTCTCTTGTGGGGACAGTGAATTGGATTCAATTTGATTTTGGTTTTTTGGAGCAAGCAAAGAGATGTGGATTAAGGGTTGCCGCCGGTCCATTCTGAGCATTGGCTTTGTAACTTTGTAAGAGTTGTGTAAAATATTTAGAAACCCAGGGAAGTGGTGGGCAGGATTTTAAAGGTAATGTTAAAATAAAATTACAAACCAATAAATCATTCCTACACTACAGGCACCAGATTTCATAACTTAAGTACTAAATTAGCTATGTTGCCAAAGAGATTTTCCAAATTTAGTACAAATGTTAACCCTTTGTGACTTGAAGGGCGAAGTCATACGACCACTCAATAGGTGCTTCAGTATTCATTAAAATACTGTATACTATTCAATTGTTGATCATCTTTGTAAAATGCAGAAAGGCAACCTTCTGTGCACATGCATGTGTTTCTGAAAGGTCGAAGGGCAACACAATGACAGCAATGTGAAGCTTACAGGATCCCACATTTGCGTTATAATTCTTGAAGTTCGTCTGAATATCAGATGGTTCTGAGTTGTCAAATTGCAATGCTATACATCCTCTTAAAATCAGAATTGACAAGATTTTCTCTTTTAAAATGGAAACCTGAATGACAGTGCCCAATAGGCAAGAGTAATTGCTGAATTAGACGGATGGGATCTATCTTGACTTATACTCTTAGAGCTGCACATGGAGTTATTGATTTTACTCCCAAATCAGTAAAGTATGCCCTTCAAATCAAACTGCATTTGAGACAATCTTTCAGACCCACATTATTTTAAGTTAAACCAGCAATGCAAGTATTGCAGATTTGCAAAAACTCGTCTGACACAGTTGCAATGTGTTTCAATTTGTGGTATGGATCAGTCAGAGTGTGGTATACTAATGTGATTCCTCCAATAGAACTTCAATGACATTTTTGCCTCTTTTCTGGAGAACTCTGTGGGTCTGAGGTAGGACACTCCAGTGGCAAGATTTCTTCTCTTTGCTATTTGCAGCAAAAGTACAATTATACCCACTCAAAATCATCCCACTCCTGATTGGTGTCTAGTAACTTTTTGATGGAAATGCACCCTTGTAGTTAGATGTTGCAGGATTGGGCTCGGCTGTGAAGCCTCCACACTGACATATAATCTGCTGATAACTTGCTATCTTAGGCTGAGACACAAATGATAGCTGGTTGATTAAGGGACTGAAGAGAGTGGTGAGATGAATCCTTAGCCCCGAAGGGACTTATTCAGGAGAGTAGGAAGTGGAACTTTGGGTAAAATGGGTGGACAAATCTTGCTTATTTTTCTAACTTAAGCTGGTATTATTAATACTAAGAAATTACTACTATAACTTGGCTTCAGCTATCCATTTGGTAGGCTATGAAACAGTTTCTCCGTTACTGTATTTAGTGGTTAGACTGCTGTGTTAGAATTAAATATTTTCATGATAGCCAGTGAATCAAGGGCTGGGGTGTGCAGCAACACAATTTGTTGCTGATTTAAAAATCTGACAAACCTGCGATAGAACCACATCTGAAAGGAAAAGACAGTTCAGAACTGACAAAGTCACTCCACGTGAAACATTACTCATGTTTTCTCTCTCTCCAAATGTTGAGTGACCTACTGTGGACATTGAGCACTTGTTTTTATTTCAGATTTCCAGCATTGCACCTAGACTAAAAAACACTGGTCAGATTCATTCAACAGGTGAAATGCAACCAATTACATTCAGTCATGCCTATGGTTAAATACATTTTATTCAGGTATTATTATAGGGACGATGAAGATTGTGGTCTTGGATCTGAATTACCTTTTTGCTAAATGGCTGAATCTTACTTCCGGGCTGCATTGTAGGGGTATCTTGATCCATTTGTATCTTGTTTTGGGGCAATCTAAAAAATATTACATTAGACACCTGTATCTACTCAAATGGTGATATGATAAGGGAGCTTTGTAGTTCAAAACTACAGTATTATGCTCAGATTTATTTTCTGTATTAGTACCAATAGGTATAACAGAAGAAAAATCACAGTTGTAACAGTTTACTTCAATGTTGGGTAGTGCTCTCAATTGACTATTCAGCATGCTAGCCGTCCCAATGGCATATCTATAAGTAGCAATGGTTTATGCAGCTTAAAATAAGAGTTTGGAAGGCCAAATATATAATTGTACATTTTGTCGTAACAGTTAAATTGGATATAGTATGAAATTCAACACAATTGCCATAGGTTTTGCTGAAATCTATGAATTGTGCATTTAGAGTCTTCCTACTGTAGTTGCAGTATGTAAGAACCTTTGAAAACAGAAGACAGATAATGTAATTCCATTACTGTAGGAAGCTCACCTGTGTACTGTTGCTGCTTAATAAATGATTGGCCCAGTTCTGTAAAAGTGCAGAAAGGACCCTCTCCAATCTTGACGATAACCTGTTTTTAATTGATAAATGTGAAAATTCTTGGTCCAGCTCCAGGTTTCTTTTTTGTTCATTTGCTTGTGTATCTTTGCAACTCATGACACTGTTCAGTCAACAGGACCATCCATGTACATCTCAGCTGGGCATCCTCTGAAGCATCTGAAATAAATAGATCAATTATAAACATCCTATTGGTGGCAACATTGACTGGATCTTTCTTTGCGTTACACATAGGAAGGCATTTCCAAATAGGTGGAAAATTGTGGCTTAACTTCTTCCTCCCCCCTTGCATTGGCAGAGATGCACAAGACGCAGTCTATGGAAGAAATGGTTATGATTATGGAATCTATCGTTTACGGGTGGAGTTCCAGAGAGGCAGAGGAGTCGGCGGTGGATCTAGAGGAAGACCAGGACCAACTGCCCGCAGATCAGATTTCAGGGTCATTGTCTCTGGTGCGTTTTTGTTTCCGTTTCATGTTTGACAGCCAATGTTTTTGTTAAAAACCTGAGTAGAGTTGGAAAGTCATTTAGTGTAGAATGTCCGTATAAAGTTGGGGTCTCCATAAGATGGCCCACAACTCCTGGCCAATTGAACCCACAAAGCCCAATCAACTTCCTTTCTGTTTACTTTTATGCATTTCATACTGTTTAAACTTTGTGATCTTGGAGGCTCAGAAAGGGCTGTTGGCGCATTTGCTGATAAATATTAAATGAAAACGTCAACTTCTGTTAATCCCACCAAATTAACCGGAATATTCATGTAAACTTTATGTTGGACTGCAAGGATCCCGTGTGTGCACCATGACCTAAGTTTGGAGCAAAAGCTTTGGACACACCTGGTATCAAGAAACTTCATTTATTTAAGGATGAAGATCATTGTCATATGCAACTTGGCACATGGGTTTATGTACTGATCCTTATTCTGCTACAGAACTGAAGTGCATATTGTCACTTTCCCTGGAAATCATCAGCAGCACTCTAAAAATGATGTAGGCCGCCACAGTATTATTTTAAATTTCACATCTTAAATGTGATGTTAAATGTTTGGTTATAAATTGCTCACCTATGCCACTTGCAACGTTTTCTTTTTTATAATTTCCCTCTTCCATATTTCATGGCCAATTTTCACTCTTCTACCACCGCCCCCACCGACCCCCAACCTCTAGACATTGGCTACTTTCCTGTAATAATACCTCACCAAACTGGCTCAGTTCATTTTTAAACCAGACAGCAAGCTGTTTAACTTTAGATTGGGGTCATCATAGTTTAGTCCAGTTCAGTGTTCGCCCAATGTCCACACATGGGCACTTTGAAGTAGGAAGCACTGGATGCCAATCAAGACTGGGAACTCTGACTGAATTTCCTCCTGTCTAGTCTAAGGGTACTGGAGCCACATGTAATGGCAATAATGAGAGAAGTCTTTTAGTGATTTGTCACATCATCATTCTTCAAGAACTGACACTGAAAAACCAAAAATGCTGGAAAAATATACCTTGGATCAGTCAACATCTTAAAGAGAAAAAGATAACTTAATTTTTAAGCTGAGACTGTTGTACAAAATCAGACTTTTTCTACTTCACATGCTGACTGACCTGTGATTTGCTGTTTTACTCCTGATTTCCAACATTTCTTCTATCTCTACTAATTGATTCCCCGGACCAATGGAGAAAACACGCATCTGAGGCCCAAACTTTTCTGTCGTACTAATTGAGAAAAGTGCTGAGGCAGAACAAATTCCTTCTGGATTTATTCTTCAAAGATACTGCTTAATTTTACCTGACATCGATCAGTAATTCGTCTGGATATTCAGTGGCCTGTATCCAGTTCAACCCAGTGGGTATTTGGGTCTCTTACACTTGTAGAATTAGCTACTTATTTTGCTCCCTCTTGTTACCTTCTTGTATGTTGTGACTTTACTACGTTTAACACTTCAATTCAGATAAAGGAATTCGCAAAGAACTAAAAGATTAAAAACCAGATGGTGGCAGTGAACCGTGTGATCTTCGTGGCACCCCGAGGGCAACTCACATCTGTTCATAAACCCGGGATTCTTAATACAAAATCCAGGTCCTCACACACCAAAGCACACTGTATGGAATATGCCATGGAACAAGCTGTGTCAAATATCTTGCCCTACAATTTTCAAATATATTTCCTGTGGGTGAAGATGAAGATTCTTTATTAAGCGCCTTCCCAAACTAGCACTTAATATGGTGAATCAGTTGCTTGAGGAGCAATGAGTCCTAATGCTTCTGAAGAAAATATTTGGCTACAACAAAGCAGGAACACATGCAAGCTGTAGTCATTTAAGAAGGAGTTGGAAGCACTGAGGTGTCCTATCTCTCGTTCAGAGTTATTTCTTCACTTTTGAAACCATCTGAATTCATTCTTATTGCTGGTTTGTATGCAAACAGCACACCACTTTCAGTCCTTGGGGTTAATGCTTTAAAAATCTTTTCCTATATAGGACTACCTTCCTCTGGCAGCTGGCAGGATTTGAAGGATCACATGCGAGAGGCCGGTGATGTTTGCTATGCAGATGTTCTGGGAGAAGGTGCTGGAGTGGTGGAATTCCTCCGCAAGGAGGACATGGATTATGCAGTACGGAAGCTTGATGATACAAAATTTCGTTCTCATGAGGTTAGTTCTTTTTGGTCATGCGTGTTAAGAAATTCTAGACAAGGTATGAAGCACATTAGCAATGCCCTAGTCCTAGTAGTTTGGTAGTAAACACATTGACCAATATATAACATGAATCCTACTAATCAGAATTCCTGTTTGATCCCAATTCTGTGTTTAGTTAACTGATGTCAGCTAACTTAGCAGGAGAGTGACCATATTGAACTCCAATATCCCTGACTTAGCAATGGAGAGATAAGTCAGCCAAGGCAGTGCATATGAATGTTAATTCAGTTACTATGATATGGATATTGGAAAAGTGCAGGATTGGTTTGACTGCGATTTCTCAGATAGCCAGCACAGACTGTCTAGGTCCATTAATTCATGGCTAGTGTTCAACCTGGGTGATGTACTAGTCCCCATACCTATCTGCGTATAGATCCTGAGAGTGGCGGTGAGAAAAGAATGATCAGGGCAGCCAGGATATCCATAACAAATTAAATTTTGATTCTCTTTTTAAAACGTATTGTACATTTGAGACTGAATTAAAGAGTTCTTAGCCCACCTTCTTCCTGTTTGAATATGTGTAACAAGGGAGTGTAGTTTGTGGTGAAGGCCAAAGTCGATGTCATCCATCTCGTTGTTGAGCTACAAAACTTCTGTTTGTCCAAAATGTCTGGGAAGGGCAGAGTGAAGACATGGGCAATGCTGTAGATAAGAAGAGGCAAAGGCAGGGCGAAGACCACGACTAAAGAGGTGATGGTGCGGATGAGGGGAGAGACACTACAACTAAGTTTAAATAGTAGGAATGTACACAGTGCAATTACAGTCCAACAGTGCTAGATAATGTCAGACAGACACTAAAGGCTAATGATGTGATTAACTGTAGATTGAAGAGGACAGAAAGCACAAAGGAAGACAGTTGTGATTATTGGAGGCCAATCATCTCATTCCTTGAACACCCCTGCAGGAGTTCCATAGTGTAGTGTCCTAGGTCCAGATATCTTAAGCTGCTTCATTAATGATTTGATCAAATGCTATTTTGCTATCAAGGGAAGTCACTTCATTTCCAACTTAAATTCAGTTATTTTGTTCATGTTTTGGACTAAGGCCGTAATGAGGTCTGGAACGGAGGAGGTGTGGTAGAGCCCAAACCAAACAGGTTATTGCTGCGTAAGTACCGTGTGATAGCAAAGTCCAGGACACAATTAATCACTAACTTATGATTGAGAGTAGACTGATGAGACAGCAATTGATTGTATTGAATTTGACCTACCTTTTCTGAACAAGACTCACCTGGGCAATTTTTCACATCATTAAGAGATGCCAATATTTTAGTTGTACTGGAACAGCTTGGCTAGAAATGCAGCTAATTCTGGAGCACAAGTCTTTAAAGTTTATTTATTAGTGTCACAAGTAGGCTTACATTAACACTACAATGAAGTTACTGTGAAAATCCCCTAGTTGCCACACTCCGGCATCTGTTCGGGTACACTGAGGGAGAATTTAGCATGGCCAATGCACCTAACCAGCACAGTCTTTCAGACTGTGGGAGGAAACCGGAGCACCCGGAGGAAACCCATGAGACACGGGGAGAATGTACAAACTCCACAGAGGCTGTGACCCAAGCCGGGAATCAAACCTGGGTCCCTGGCGCTGTGAGGCAGCAGTGCTAACCACTGTGCTGCTGAAGTCTTTGGTACTACTGCGGGATGTTGTTAGGTTCCATAGTGTTTGCAATATCCATAAGGTCAGAAATGGGGATATTCACTGATGATTGCATATATTCAACACTGTTTGTCACTCCTTAGATACTGAAGCAGTCCCTGTCCAAGACCTGGACGTTTTTCAGGTTTGAGCTGATCAGCAACAAGTAACTTACACCATACAAGTGCAAGGCAATAACCATCTTCAACAAGAAGGAATCCTACTCATCTCCTTTTGACATTCAACGATATTACCATTGCTGAATTCCCCACCATTAACATTTTGTGGGCTACTATTAGCCAGATTCTTATCAGGACCAGCTATATAAATTAAATGGCTACAAGAGTAATCAGAGGTGGGAATCCTGACTCCCCAAAGCCTGTCCACTGCCTACAAGGCATAAGTCAGGGTGTGACGGAACTCTCCACATGCCTCAATGAGTGTATCTCTACCAACACTCGAAGCTCGACACTATCCAGGACAAAGCAGCCCACTCAACTGGCACCCCGTCCACCACCTTAAACATTCAGTCCCTCCACCACCAGTGCGCCGTGGCGGCAGTATGTACAATCTACAAGATGGACTTCAATTGTTTGTCCATGTTTGGACCAAGGCTGTAATGAGATCTGGAGTTGAGTAGGCCCGGCAGAATCCGAAGTGAGCATCAGTATGCAGGTTATTACTGTGCAGGTGCTGATTGATAGAAATGTCCAGGGCTCATTCCATCACTTAGCCAATGATCACAGAGTCTTCCAGAACTACAATCTCTACCACTTAGAAAACAAGGGTAGCAGATGCATAGGAACATCATCACCTGAAAGTTCCCCTCCAAGCCTCGCACACTATCTTGACTTAGAACTATCTTGATTTTCCTTCACTGTCACTGGGTCAAAATCCTGAAACACACTTATAGCACTGTCATTGAACCTACACCAGATAAACTGCAGTGTTCAAAGAGGCAGCTCATCACCACAAATTTTTAAAAAAGGTCTTAGAAGAGGAGTAAGGGGTTTGGTTGGTGATAGGATAGTGGTTAGAAAGAATGGAAGATATGTGTTTTGAGAAGGAGTTCCAATGACCATATCAACTGGTGTATGGGCCAAAAACATTGAGGGGGAAAGGTATCGTATCAAGGAGATGCATATCTTGTAGATGAATAAAGTTTATTTTTGCTGGGGGCGTGGGGGAGGTTTGCCAAAGATTACTGGGAGATGATATTAATTTTGGAGACACATCCACCAGCATCGTACAGCTGGTGATTGAGGTGAGGCTGGGGAGGACAGGGAGAAGTTGTTCATAGAAACAGAGCTTCTTGGGGTTATCCCAGTCCTCCAGAATGTTGTTTGAGTAATTGGCATTTTTGGCTGAGGAAAGCAAGCATGTTCAAGCCTGGTCTGACAATTAATGACTAGGCATTTGTGCATCGGTCATTTTCAAATTTATACCCCACAGATAAGTGAATGAAGATGGAGGCTATAAAAGAGAAGCAGAGGTGATGGGAGTTGGTAGTTTTAGTGATGTTTAAAGTTGGAGGTCAGCGCAACATTTAGGAGACTGACAGGACTGGAGGACAAAGTTTGGTCTGAAAGTGAGTTTGTAAGCGTGTTGCAGAGTTTTACATGAGAAAATGTTTATTATAGATTGGCGGACAGGAGGAGAATATGGAAGGTAAGGAAGTGGTCAGAGATTGATGTATCACGATGGTTTGTTGCTGGAGTTGGAGAGGGATTAAAAGTAGCATAACCACAAGAGAAGAGGAAATAGAAAATACTGCAAAGGAGCAAAAGAGATTCAGGGCTTAGATCTGTAATGACAGCCAAAGTGCACATGAACTAAACAAATGTGAAGTCTGGAACATTTCCCAGACTCCTGAATTCTGATGTTCAGAGCAGGAAAATATTTGGATGCTTGCTGTGAATTCCCTTCTCCTACACTCTTATCAGCAGCTCTTGTAACTGAAGTATATTTTAATTATTGTCACATAGATTGTACCGTGCATACTCAGGGTCATAAGCTAAGGAAAAGTTGGAGATGGAATAAAGACAAATGTATTTATATGTTTGGTTGTATGTCACTACCTTTATGGACTAGTTTGTGCAGACAGTTACAGGAAAAGGATAGTCTGTTCTCCAGATGTTAATTTAGGTGTTTCTTGCAATCTTGGAGATGTTTCACCTTGGACTGTCAATATTTTTCACAGCAGCCAGATTCCATATTTATCAGCATTTTTTGTCAGGATGTTGAAAACCAACCACTGCACAATTTCCACTCCCCAGTTAATGGTGAATTATGCTGGGCTTGCACCGAGCTTATGCAATGCTCACACACTGAAGCAGTCCATATCCAAATGCAGCAAGTGCCAGGCAATGACCATCTGCAGCAAGAGAGGATCTAACCAATACTCCTTAGCATTACCATCCATGAACCCTTCACTACCAACATTCTGGAGTTACCATTAACCAAAAACTGAACTAGACTAGTCATATAAAAACTGGCTACAAGAGCAGGTCTGAGGCTAGTAATTATGTGCTGAGTAACTCACCTCCTGACTCCCCAAAACCTGTTAAACATCTACAAAGCACAAGTCAGGTGTGTGATGAGATACTCTTCCCTTGCCTGAATTAGTGCAGCTCAAACAACACTCAAGAAGCTTGACACCATCCAGGATAAAGTAGTCCGCTTGATTGGCACCCCTTCCACAAACATTCACACCCTCCACCACTGGGGTACTGACCAAAGCTCCTTTGGCAGCACATGGAAACACCACCACCTGGAAGTTTCCTGAAAGCCACACACCACTGTCGCTGGATCAAAATCCTGGAACCTCCTCCCTAACAGCATGTGGGTGTACCTACACCACATCGACTGTAGCAGTTTAAGAAGCAGCTACCATCGCCTTCTCAAGGGCAAGTGGGATGAGCAATAAATATTGGCCAAGCCAGTGATACCCCCATCCCACAAATGAATTTTAAAAGTCACTTTGGATTGCTAGGCCAGCAGGACAATGCAGCTTGTGAACTTTGGGTGAAGATGAGTTTAGGCTGGGATGTGAAGTGTCAGATATCTCATTTTAATGTAAATGTCCCTCAGCATGTATCTGGAGTCTGTGGAACCAAACCCAAAAGAAGTCAACAACTTCAGGATCAAAGAGAAAAATAACAAATCTGATGTGTTGCAGTATTTGCTATGATGAGAAAGTAACTGCTTAATTCTGTGCTCAAACCTTTTCCCACAGGTTCTGCTCACAGCACTGATACCAATCATTTCTTTTCCAGGGAGAAACTGCTTACATTAGAGTTCGTGCAGACAAGCCCAGAAGTTCTAGTTATGGCAGGTCAAGATCAAGGTCCCTTTCTAGAGGTCGTTATTCTCCCTATCAAAGCAGAAGCTCCCCTCGGTATTCACCGAGACCCCAATATAGATGAGGACTTGGCAGTCAGAAATTTCTTTTTAATCCACATTCCATCATTGGCAGTTAGTTTCATCTTCAACT
This sequence comes from Mustelus asterias, assembly GCF_964213995.1. Taxonomy (NCBI): domain Eukaryota; kingdom Metazoa; phylum Chordata; class Chondrichthyes; order Carcharhiniformes; family Triakidae; genus Mustelus; species Mustelus asterias. The sequence continues at coordinate 22,695 of NW_027590550.1, forward strand.
CTGTATTTCGTGATATGCTTTGAATTAAATAAACTTGTTGTTTTTCTTTTTTTTAAATTATTGATTTTGTCGTCTTGTTCCATGATCTTTTACTGGCTTCTCAATTAATTTAGCATACTTCCTTTTATTAAATAAAAAGGTAGGCTGTGTGTTTATTTGTGAAGGAACTTGTCACTGTCCTCTACTTCATAAGCCCATAATACCATTAATAATTTAAGATTTTATGGAAGAAATGAAGAAAATGTTAAATTGGGTATTAACCTAGGATTTCTCAATGAAAAATGAGAATTTGTTCCAAATTTAAAGTTATGCTGCTTCCCTGTTTAAGAGATAGTGGCATTAGCAGTTACAGATCACAGAATCTCTCAGTGCAGAAGAGGCCCTTTGGCCCATCAGGTTTGCAGCAACACGAGAACCACCTAAAGTTTATTTATTAGTATCACAAGTAGGCTTACATTAACACTGCAATGAAGTTGCTGTGAAAATCCCCTGGACCTAACCTATTTACCAGCACATGGCCCATAGCCTTGAATGTTGTGACGTGTGAAGTGCTCTTCCAGGTGCTTTACCTCACATCACCCCAAACCTCCCCTCACTTTGAACTTGTGTCCCCTTGTGACTGACCCTTCAATTAAGGGTCAGTCTCAAGGGGACACAAACTCCTTATCCACTCTGTCCATGCTCCTCATAATCCTGTACAACTGATCAGGTCGCCCCTCAGTCTGCTCCAACTAAAACAACCCAAGCCTATCCAACCTCTCTTCATAACTTAAATGTTCCATCCCAGGCAACATCCTGGTGAATCTTCTCCGCACCCTCTCCAGTGCAATCACATCCTTCCTATAATTTGTGACCAGAACTGCACACAGTACTCTAGCTGTGGCCTCACCAAAGTTCTATACAACTCCCAACATGACCTCCCTTCTTTTGTAATCTATGCCTCAATTGATAAAGGCAAGTGTCCCATTTGCCTTTTTCACAACTTCAGGGAAACTGGACAAACACACCAGGGTCCCTTTGTTCCTCAGAACTTCCTAATGTCATGCCGTTTATTAAATAAATACTTCCTTGTCAAATAACTCCTTCCAAAGTGTATCACCTCACACTTTTCAGGGTTAAATTCCATTTGACCATCCTGTAGCTCAAGATACTCTGCCTCACTGTTAACCATCCTTCCAATGTTTGTGTCATCTGCAAACTTACTAATCCTACAACCCCCCCCCCCCCCCCTTCCCCCAAATAGTCATCTATGTCATTTATATAAATGACAAATAATAGGGGACCTAGCGTTCACCAGTGGACACTGGCTTCCAGTAACTAAAACAGCCTTGTCGTCACCCTCTTGTCTCCTACAACTAAGCCAATTTTGAATCCACTGTCCCAAATGATCTGTATCCATGTGTATTTACCTTTACAAGTCTACGTGGGGCCTTGTCAAAGGCTTTGCTGAAATCCATTGAAACTAGGGTCCATATAATCTACTAGGCCTAAGGCAGAAGGGTGTGAGTGTACATCCCCACTTCAGAGTTGAATGTGATGGGGATGGGTACTGTCAAAAGTGCTGTCTTACCTAAACTACTTTAAACCATGTCTTTCCAACCGGATATAAAAGATCCCATAGCGCCATTTTAAACAGAGCAGGGGAGTTCTGCTCAGCTGCTCTTCAGAACAGTTCCTCAAGGACCTAACAACCAGGAGGATATAATGTCTCATCTGAAAGACAACACTTTTGATAGTGCAGCATTCCCTCAGTATTGCACTGAAGTATCAATCTAGATTACGTACCCCAAATTCCTGAAGTAGGATTTAAAACCATAACCTTTCTCTTCAGGTGAGAAAGTGCTACCATGGAGCCAACAGAAATATCTTTCAATATTCAAATACTCAACATTTTCCATCCAGTGACAGATTTAATAAAATATCAAATATAACTAACATTTTCACAAGCTTAATAGACAAATAATTACACTTTTTACTGAATTTTACATCTGCCGACATTGCCAGTTGATGTGAAAAATGGTTCATTTGATAAATCTTGTAGCACTTGGGTCTTCATTGGAGCCGGTGTAGATCCTGCGATTTCCAGTGTTCTCTGCAACAAGGTGGAATTTTCCCCCAGAAAATGTCATTTTTGAGAATGTTGATCCCCCAACATGTCTCTGTCTTAGTCACCAGTTAGAACGCTGGAGAAGACCGTCTCTCTCTTTGGCAGTGGAATATTGCCTAAAAAAAGATATTTATTTACATGAGCAAAATATAAATCTTAGTAAAAAAAACAAATGATTGTTGTTCGAAAATTGTCACTTCCACTGCCTCCAGGGTATTCTGTACACTCAATCACTCAACTTATAACGGAACCTGTATTGACCATTCTAAGTGGGATGCAATAATTGTTAAATGGTTGGAATATGTTCAGCAAAGTCTTACTTCACAGAATAACTAATGGGAAAATACATTTTTAAGTGTCTCTTCACATTCACATTGCTTTTTTACCCTTTGAGGAATAGCAGGGGACGTGGCAGAAGGATTTTCAAATATTTTCACCGCTTTGAACACTCCTTCCGTGACCAACAAGTCCTGGTGTTGGATTCACACCTGGAGCTTCTGATCCAGCAGTAGGGAAGCTACCACTGTCCCACCAGGCCTCCAGAAACTGTATCAATCAGGATCTAATCATAATTCATCCCCTGCCTCCCCAGATTTTCTTCAGATTGGGATGAATTATTATTAATTGACAGAAGGCATAGGAGCAGCATTCTGTGTCATTGAGCATCTAAATGGATATTCTTCACATAAACTGTGGCAGGCTTTTCTACCACGAGGGCCATCAGAGATAAGCTTGATTACATCTTCAGCTGACATGGACACACTGTGCTTGGGTTAATGTACTGTGTCTAGGCATGCTGGCTATTAGCTCACACATCCCGAAGGAAAAAACTAATTGGATCCCTACCTTGGCTGAGATCAGCTTCACATGGTGCAGAGCTGTAACAGATTTGCTTTATACACATTTCCTGTGAACTGATTAAAGCATTTAGCCAACTCCAATCTTGTTGCAAAGGCACCATTATTGTCAAATTTTGTGCAACTATACACAGCGATCAAATCGCAGTGCGAGAATGCAATATATTTTGCAAAAGAGTACATTTGTTAAAACTAGATTACCAATGGCAGTGATTGGCCTGTTCTCTGTTGGTGCATAAATCAAACCTGCCCATCAGCCTGGCTGACATTTTGGCTGCTGAGATGGGGCCCCAACATACATCAAATAATTTTGCAAAGCCACATAAAGTATGGTCAGAATGGCTCACCAATGTTTCCAGAATGTTTCTGACAACTAGCTTAAGATATACAGACCACAAAGTCTGGCTTGGATCTTGTTGTGAGTTAACTGAACTTAGGTGGCAGCGAGACATCTATAACTTGGACTTGGCAGTAGGTAAAGTGGGGGGAAAATCAGCCAGAGTTCCTGTTCTTTATCACTATACAAGTGTACTTGGGTGAAGACTGTATAAGACTTGACTCGGAAATCAATGCAGTCAAAAGTCTTATTCTGAAGTGCACCTTTAAGTCCAAAAGTTGAAAACAATTTTCAATTCTACAGCCTTCTCACATTGAGAACTAGCATGATTTTCTAACACAGCTTCCAGAAGCCACACATTGATTTTCTGTTGCGATAATTATTAAATGTGATACTTTTGGTCACAAAAGTGGAGCAATTTGGGTCTCATCATTTATCTTGATGTAAAGAAAGAAGTGGAAAAACCATACTCGAAATCACTTAGTACATAAAAGGTTGAAGCAAGTGGTAAAAGCAATACTCCAGGTAATCAGGTTACGGGGAGGTGATGGTGTAGTGATATTGTCACTGGACTAGTAATCCAAAGATCCAGGGTAATGTTCTGGGGACCTGGGTTTGAATCCCACATTGGCAGATGGTGACATTTGAATTGATTGACTTAAAAGTCTAATGACCATGAAATCACCGTCAATTGTCGTAAAAACCCATCTGGTTCACCAATATTCTTACCTGGTCTGTCCTACTGTGACTCCAGATCCACAGCAATGTGGTTGACTCTTGAACGCTCTCTGAAATGGCCCAGCAAGTTCAAGGGCAATTAGAGATGGGCAGTAAGTGCTGGCCCAGCCAGCGACACCCACTTCCATGAAAGAATAAACAAAAAGCTGATAAATGCTTGGAGCTTTGCTCATTCTGTGATGGAAACTGAAATCACAATGGGTTGGCATCAGCTTTCGGCCTTCGCACTTCACTGCAATGACAACCTTGGGGAAAGCAACTTGACCATTCAGTTGTTAGCAAATTCCTAGGCATAAAATTAACTCATTAACATTCAAAGGACCAGCAAATCATTCCATTAATTGTTATTAGTAATTATTTCCAATTGGATATCTGTTATTGTTAAAATCACATGCTGAATCAGTTGAAGTTGATGCGGATTAACAGTATTTATGGGCCCCTGCTCTTCTAACTTCAACATCATGTCCCATCTATACTGGAATTAAACTTTGCCATTGATAACAACATAGCCTCGGCTCACCCCCAAAATCCACTGTTCCCTTACCGATCTCCTATTCTCCAATGTCCATAAACTCCAGCCATCCAAATTCTGCTGCTTTGATTCTATTTTGCATCATGTCCTTTTCATCCAGCACCTCTTCTTACTCGGCTACACAGCTAATGTTACAAATCTGAAATTCTCATCCCTAGATTTAATGGTCTCCAACTTCCTCTGGCCTAAATTGCCTCACCCTAAACTTTGTTCCTCTGATAAGTCTCTCGAGCAGTTTCCCTTTCCTTCACACTCCTATTGGCAGCTGTACCATGTAATCCCCAGTCTCGGATTCTTTTCCAAAACCTTCCAATACCCTTGAAGTGCCTCCTTTGGCTCAGTGTCTATTTCCCTAATGCATTAATTTTCAATCTGTGGACAGCACAGTGGTTAGCACTGCTGCCTCACAGCACCAGAGAACAGTGCTTTTTCAGTTTGCATCACCATCAAGCACTGAAATACTAAGGAAATCATTGGTGTAGCAATTGTCAAACTGCATGTGTGGCTACTACAAAAATAAAAAAAATTAAAGGCTTAATTTAGACTTTATCATTTTAAACAATGAATAAAAATCTCCCTTCACCCCCTTTTCCATCAGTTCAAAGGTAGTCACTAATGCACAGAATATTCAGAGTGTAGTGTTGTTACTACAGTGCAAACGTCAGGACTTGGGTAAGAATTCTCTGGTAAGTATGTGAGAGTACTTCTCTCCAATTGAAATTTAGTTTCACATTTCGAATTAAACTCAAGTTTAAAGACAATGAGTTGGTTAACAGAAACGGCCTCTCAGCAGTCGCTAACTGTTGAACAACAATAAGTGATTGCCTGAATAGGTTCTAATTACTGTGTGCTGGAATCCCAGTTCCCATTTGTTACCTGGGTCTGTCTGAAACAGACGTATAAAGTAAGCAGTAACTGCTGACTCAGAGAGTGGCCACAGAAGGAGAGCAGTGTTAAAATTACAAGTCAAGAGTTTGGTAAGGGTGGGAGAAGGAAGTGCTGCTTTTTTGTCCCCAATACTTATATTGATTTGTGTAAGCCGGAAGCAATAAATATTTAATACCAAAAGAGAAAATGCTGGAAAATCTCAGCAGGTCTGGCAGCATCTATAAGGAGAGAAAAGAGCTGATGTTTCAAGTCCAGATGACCCTTTGTCAAAACCCCCAAAGCCCCCTGCCGTCAGACCTGAGATTTTCCAGCATTTTCTCTTTTGGTTTCAGATACCAGCATTCGCAGTAATTTGCTTTTAATAAATATTTAATATTTTTGTCCAGTGGTTAGTGTAAAAGAAAGAGAAAAAAGTTAAACTATAAAGTAGATATGAATAAGGCGCGGTCAGAGTGTGTCTGGACTGCAGAATGAGTGAGTCTACAATGGGGCTGTACTGAATGGACATACCCAGAGTTGACATTTCCATCCGGAGTCTCTCTGGCTCAGATCATTAAACCGGAGTGTAAGTTGGAGACTCTCTGATGTGTAAGGGAGTGGGAGCAGTATCTGAACAGTTTTGATCACTCCTTGTAAGAGATGCAGGTTCAGAAGGGGATTGGTGTGAATGACAGTGTACAGAGTAAAGGAAACCCAGGTAAGCTAGAGAACAAGGATCTGTAGAAACTGATCCTATTCAATAGATCTCTAATACCCAAGAGGGTAAAGATAAAGGCAGTCAGAATGACAGCCAGGAGTGAATCATGGCAACTTAGCGAAGGTGGTGAAGAGGAAACAATGTAGTTGGGAATGCAATAATTTGGCAAACAGATTTGTTATCCTTTGTAAGCAAGGTTGAGAGCCCTTTGTTGTCTACGTGGTGCCAGGGAGAGGGACACCTCAAACCAGCTTGAAAGGATATTGTGAAGTGGAGAGGATCCAGTAACAGGATCTTTGCTGGAACCAACAACGTAGAAAAGAGTAGGCAAAATCCTGGAACTAAGAGCTAAATGGAAGAGCAGGAGGATGGCAAGGATTGGATCTCTGGATTATCACTGAGCCATGTGCAAACTGGCATGGGGTAAGTAGATAAAGGGAGGTGTTGAAGGAGTGGGAAGGAGAGATTCCGTATGATAGGAAATTGCCCTGAGACAGGAAGAAACTGTACCTGAACCAGGCTAGGACAAGAGTCCTAAAGGAAAGGGAAAATAAAGTGGTCACAAGAGCAGAGGACCGAGGAACAAATTGAATGAATTTAGCAAATTCAACTCGGGCAGGGGTGGGATTTGCGGGTGTGGCAGTATAACCATGGTAACCGTCACTGAGTCATGGCTGCAAGATTGTCAGGATCAGGAATTTAATGAAGCAGGTTATAAGCTCTACAGAAAAGATTGGGAAAATGGTATAGGCAGAGGAGTAACCTTCATGATTAAGGATGAAATCAGCTCAATGTAATGAGACAGTGGAGTCTCTATGGGCAGAATTAAGAAATTGAAAAGGATTTAAGACTGTAAATGTGCCGGGTTATGGGTGAGAGTGTGGGGAGGGGTGGGTGTGGGGAGGGGTGGGCCTGGGTAAGGTGCTCTTTCAGAGAGTCGGTGCAAACGTGATAGGCCAAATGGCCTCCTGCACTGCCGGGATCCTCTGGATAGTGAGAGTTGCGAATAAACCCCCTGGTAGCAGATGTGAAGTGGTAGATTGTATAAATGTAGAGATTAGACATGAATGAAGCAAGTGTAATGTTTTTAATGGGGGATTTTAACCTTCAGATAAGCATTAGTCTGAAAGGTGGTGAATTTCCTGAGCGTGCCGGGATAATTTTCTGCAACATTATGTCCCAGAGCCAACAAGGGAGCAGAGCATATTCGGAATGCCGAACAGTGCAAGGACATTTATCTAATAACAATCATTATGATTGAGTTGAATGTTTGTTTGAAAGGGGAAAATGTGAAACAACTACAGCTATTCTAGGTACGGCTGATTTCAATTGGATGAGACTGTCCAAAGTCTGGAAAAGTCTGTCAGATGACAGAAGGTCAGAGGAAGGAATTCAAAAAGTAATTTAAAGTGACAAAGAACAAGTTTATACCCCTCAGGGTATATGTGGCTACAAAAGACAACTTGGGACAAGATGAAGCAAAGAAGAAGCATACAAAAATGGGGAGAAACGCTGGTGAATGGGAAATATTAATTTGTTTATTTGGAACTGTCTGGCATTCCAGTAATAGCAAAGGATGGTAAAAAAGCAAAAACAAATATGAAAGCAAACATGCTATTGATGCCAAGATCAACACTCGGGGTAAAGAGTGGTCATGTGCAATGTGCATCTTTTTATATGGCTACTGGTAATATTGTCAATGGAAATAAGGAAGACATGCTGAATAATTATTTGGGGTCAGTATTTACCTTAGAAGAGGTCAGCATGCCAGCCATCCCAAAGAAACAAATTAATACTGAACCAGGGTCCGAAACTGACTTAAATTAAAGAAGCAAAAAGTAATGCATATGGGCAGCACAGTGGCAAGCACTGCTGCCTCACCGCGCCAGCAACCCAGGTTTGATTCCCGGCTTGGGTCACTGTCTGTGCAGGGTCTGCACATTCTCCCTGTGTCTGCGTGGGTTTTCTCCGGGTGCTCCAGTTTCCTCCCACAGTCTGAAAGACGTGCTGGTTAGGTGCATTGGCCAGGCTAAATTCTCCCTCAGTGTACCTGAACAGGCGCCAGAGTGTGGCGACTAGGGGCTTTTGACAGTGACTTCATTACAGTGTTAATGTGAGCTTACTTGTGAAAATGATAAATAAATAAAAAACAAAAAAGATGAATGAAGAGGGTGTTCAGTAAACATCTCCACTTCTGACCTAATGCTGGAGGGAAGGAAGGACGGGAGCAGCTGAAGATTGCTGGGCTATGGACCTTACCCTGAGCAATTCTGCCAGCGATGTTACGGTACTCAGATGACTAACCTCCCACAACCATCTCCATTTGTGCCAAGTCTGACTCCAGCCCTGGAGAGGTTTCCCCCTGATTCCCACTAACTTCAATTTTGCCAGGGCTCCTTGTGGCTACAATTGGTCAAACCTGCCACAACGTCAAGGGCAGTCACTCTCACCTCTGTCCATGTTTAGACTAAGGCTGTAATGAAGTCAGGAGCTAAGTGGCCCTGGCAGAACCCAAACTGAGAATCAGTGAGCAGGTTATTGCTGAGTAAGTGCCTCTTGATGGCACAGGCTCCAATCCCTTCCATCATTTTACTGACAATCGAGAGTAAGCTGATGGGGCGGTAATTGGCCAGGTTTGATTTGCCCGGCCTTTTGTGGACGTGACATAACTGGGCAATTTTCCACATTGGTGGGTAGGTGCCAGTGTTGTAGCTGTCCTGGAACAGCTTGGCTAAGGGTGTGGCAAGTTCTGGAGCACAAGTACTATTGCCAGAATATTGCCAGGGCTCACAGCCTTTGCAGTATCCAGTGCCTTCGGCCATTTTATGATATCTTGAGATAGAGTGAATCAAAATGGCTGAAGACTGACATCTGTGATGCTGGGGACCTCCGGAGGAGGCCGAGATAGGTCACCCACTCAGCGCTTCTGGCTGAAGATTTACCACAATGATACCTGGACTCCAAGGATAATTACAAGGAGAGATTACACAAACTAGGGTTGTATCCAATAGAATTTTTAACCTTAAGGGGTGCTTTGATCAACATTTTCAGACATTAATGGGAATGAATATTCCTAGGGCGGCACGGTAGCACTGTGGTTAGCACTGCTGCTTCACAGCTCCAGGGACCTGGGTTTGATTCCCGGCTTGGGTCACTGTCTGTGTGGAGTTTGCACATTCTCCTCGTGTCTGCGTGGGTTTCCTCCGGGTGTCCCGGTTTCCTCCCACAGTCCAAAGATGTGCAGGTTAGGTTGATTGGCCATGCTAAAATTGCCCCTTAGTGTCCTGAGATGCGTAGGTTAGAGGGATTAGCGGGTAAATGTGTAGGGATATGGGGGTAGGGCCTGGGTGGGATTGTGGTCGGTGCAGACTCGATGGGCCGAATGGCCTCTTTCTGCACTGTAGGGTTTCTATGATTCTATGAATACAGTAACCTGCTGGTTGGGGAATCCAGGACCAGGGCCACAGTCTAAAAGATCCGGCTGGATCTTTCAGGAGGTAAATTAGGAAACAATTGTACACACAGAGGTGCTGGAGGTTTTGGAACACCCTTCTACAATTGATCAATTGTTACTTTTATAACTGAGATAGACTTTTGTTAACCGAAGATGTTAAGGAACATGGGTAACGGTAGAGGGGGTTAGGTCACAATTCAGCCAAGATCTCACTAGGTGGAGAACAGGCTTGAGAGATTAAATGGCCTCTTCCTCTTTCTATGGTCCTGCATATCATAGAATCCCTACAGTGCAGAAGGAGGCCATTCAGCCCATCGAGTCTGCACCCACCACAATCCCACCTAGGCCCTATACCTGTAACCCCTCATATTTACCCTGCTAATCCCCCTGACACTAGGATCAATTTAGCACGGCCAATCAAGCTAACCCGCACATCTTTGGACTGTGGGTGGAAACAGGAGCATGCGGAAGAATCCCATGCAGATACAGGGAGAATGTGCAGACTCCGCACAGACAGTGACCCAAGGCCGGAATTGAACTCGGGTTCCTGGTGCTGTGAAGCGGCAGTGCTAACCAATGTGCCACCGTGTCACAGATCAGCTTCCGTTGCTGAGTTATGATGCATTAACTGACCTCAGCTAAAGTCTAACAGCTACCCCAGATTAGACAAATGTAAACTCAGCCTTGACTCCCACTCTCAAACGTTATCTAACAACACCCTCTGTTGCTGTTGTTCGTGTTTAGGCACTGGATGAGATTGGGATCAGACTTGATAGTTACAGATTTGAAAACCTTCCTACTTTCATTATCATGGCTCACATGACTACAGTGGGCATTTAACCGATAATGTCAGAAGAGGCTGGGAAACAAATTCAATAATTGAGCCATGTCGTGCTGTGGATGGCACGGTGGCACAGTGGTTAGCACTGCTGCCTCACAGCTCCAGAGACCCGGGTTCAATTCCAACCCTTGGCTATTGTGTGTAGAGTTTGCACATTCTCCCCGTGTCTGTGTTGGTTTCCTCCGGGTGTTCCAGTTTCCTCCCACAGTCCAAAGATGTACAAGTTAGGTTGATTGGCCAGGGTAAACTGACCCTTAGTGTACAAGATGTGTAGACTGGGGGAATTAGCGGGATCAATATGTGGATTATGGGAATAGGGCCTGGGTGGGATGCTCTGTCAGAGAGCCGGTGCAGACTCGATAGCTTCCTTCTGCACTGTAGGGATTCTATGATTCTTTTCTATGAAATTAAATTTCAGGCAGCCAATTAAAAAGTCAATTGTACCTCTGGCAACAAATTGAAAATGAATTCCAGTGTCTTCAGGAGAGGACAGGTGAAAACATGAGAGGGAATAACATTCATTTCACACTACATGAAGAATCCAAAAGCTCCGAGCATTTCCAGTGGTCATGCTAACTGAGTTTACCTGGAGGCGCTACAAGGTATTCCTCTATAGCGTGCTTTGCATTGCTCAGGATAACCTCTGCACAGTAACCTTCTGTGACCTTGTCCGCACGCAAGTACAAAGCCCTGTGTGGGGGGAAAAAGAGCAACGTTTTGGAAGTTGAATTGAAAGGTCCTGTAGCTGTGGTCCATCGATCTCTCAGATCAGTGACAGACAATTCCATGAGAACATAAATTGGAGCAAGAGTAGATTACATATCCCCCTCAAGCCTGCTCTGCCATTCAATATGATTACGGCTGATCCCCTGTCTCAACTCCACTCTCCTGCCCATCCCCATGAGCCTAAGAGATCAAATTTTCTCAATCCCAGCCTTGAATGTGCTGAAGGATGAAGCATCCACACAACCCCTGGAGTAGGAAATTCCAACCATTCACAAATCTCTGAGTGAAGAAATTTCTCCTATCTCAGTCCTAAATGATCCACCCCTTCTGCTGACGTGGTGGCCCCTTGCTTTGAGGTTCCCCAGCCAAGGGGAACAATCTGTCAGTCTCGTCCCTGTCAAACCCCTTCAGAAACATAGAAACTAGAAGTTGGAGTAGGCCATTCGGCCCTTTGGGCCTGATCTACCATTCATTATGATCATGGCTGATCATCAAATTCAATATCCTGATTCCCCTTTCCCCCATATCCCTTTAGCCCTAAGAGCTATATCTAATTTCTTCTTGAAATCACATGTTTTGGCCTCAACTATTTTTCGTGGTAGTGAATTCCACAGATTCATCACTCTCTGGGTGAAGACATTTCTCCTCGCCTTAGTCCTTAAAGGTTTACCCTCAAACTATTACCCCTAGTTCTGGACTCCCCCACCATCAGGAACATTCTTTCTGAATTTACTCTACCTAACCCTGTTAGAATTTGAGAGGTTTCTATGAGATCCCCTCTCACTCTTCTAAACTCCAGTGAATACAATCCTAACCAACGTAGTCTCTCCTCATATGACAGACCTGCCATCCCAGGAATCAGCCTGGTAGACCTTCGCTGCACTCCCTCTATAGCAACGACATCCTTCCTCAGATAAGGACACCAAAATTGCACCCAATACTCCACGTGTGGCCTCACCAACACTCTATACTATTGCAGCAAAACATCCCTATCCCTGAACTCAAATCCTCTCGCTATGAAGGCCAACATACCATTTGCCTTCTTTACTGCCTGCTGTACCTGCGCGCTTACTTCCAATGACTGATGCACAAGGAAACTAAGGTCTCGCTGAGTATCCACTTCTCGCAATCCCCTATGTTTCAATGAGATCACCTCTCATTCTTCTAAACTCTACAGTATAGGCCCAATTTACTCAGTCTCTCATCAGAGGACAACCCTATCACCAGAGGAACCAATCAAGTGAACCTTCACTTTACAGCCTCCAAGGCATCCTTCCTAATCCTTCCTTAGCTAGAGATCAAAACGGCGCAAGTAGCCAAGCTGCGGTCTTACCTCGACCTGTATAGCAAGCCCTATACAACTGGAGCAAGATGTCCTTGTTCTTATTCCAAACCCGTTGCAAAAATGATCAACATGCTGTTTTTCCAATTATTTGCTGTACCTGCATGCTAACGTTGTGTGTGCCTTGTACAAGTACACCAAGTCACCCCGAACATCAACAGTTAAAAGAGCCACTACTTTTAAAAACTATACTGCTTTTCTATTCATAGAACCAAAGTCAACCTCCACATTTCCTCACTTTCTACTCTGTCTGCCACTTTGTTGCCCACTTATTTAATCAGTCTATAGCTCTATGCAACTTCTAAGTGTCCTTCCAGGCCCGGGGGGAGAGGGAGGGGGGGGAGGGAGGGAGGGGGTTGCAATGTTTGTCTGCCACCCGCTCCATGCTGAGTTCCGTTTGTCCACAACAGACTAAGGTCTAAAGAGGAAGGGAACAGGCTGCAGGCCTCCACTGTCCCCAGGTTTACAGGCTCTCTCTTCAGGCAAATAAGTTTTTAACTTTCTTTGGAAGTTACCATTCCCAGAATGCAAAAATCGTTCACATTGTTTATGCCTACCAATTTCAGGTAAAAATAAACTTTGCTTTGTTCGTTTATGACCTTTGCTAGTTGTAAACCTCCTTTTATTTCCCTTTGAAACTCAACATGTAAACACCAACAAGCCTTCTTATCTCCTCATGCAAATTTCTATCCATGTTGCTTACTTGTATTTCAGCTTACCTCTGTTCATTTCTGTTTCAAATGCCTGCTTTTACAACTAACCCTATTGATGATTTAAAGCCTTCAGGTTTAAATTAGTCACCAACACACACAAAGCCTCACAAACCTATTTCACAGTATCCCACAGTAATATTGGAAAAATTGCTTTTATTTTGCGAGGGGAAAAATATCCCACATCACAGGAGTGTTATCAGACACAAAAATAGGAGAGGTGGACTGGGGTGGGCACAGTAGGAAGTCTCACAACACCACGTTAAAGTGTATTTAGAATCATGAGCTTTCGGAGCACTGCTCCTTCATCAGGTGAGTGGAGGAGCAGCGCTCCGAAAGCTCGTGATTTTAAATAAACCTGTTGAACTTTAACCTGGTGTTGTGAGACTTCGTACTGAAAGTAGGAGACATTAGGACAGGTGACGAAAAGAGATAGGTTTAAAGGATTGTCTTATAGACAGGGAGGTTTAAGGAAGGAATTTCAGAATGTAAAACTTCAATACTTCACATTTAAAATTTCATTTCCTTAATTTAGCAACCATCACATAAGAAAGCCATTACCTGTCCTCCAACACTGAATCCATTGGCTCCACTCCCTCCGTGTCAACAACATGCAGCTGGTTGGCAAACTGTATGGCATCTGCCAGCCTCTCCACACCCTCCTGGTTCTGAAAATCGACGAGTGCCAATCTTTCCAGGTGGTCAATCATCTCCATGGATACCTGGAGTTTGTAAACATATGGTGCTCACTAACTGACCATAAATCTCTGTTAGCTTAGCAGGTAACTATTCTTGCCACTGTGCCACCGAGCCAGGATTGATTGCTGGCCTGCATGGGGTTGAGGCAATAGGCACACGGTTGCAGAAAATGACAATCAAGCCTCGCTATGGGGGGAATTTTCCCATCCCGCCTGCCATGGGAATCATAGCGTAAGGAGGTGGACCATGCAAAGATCCGCTTACCTCGGGCGGGATTTTTCCGGTTTAGATTTAGATTTGATTTATTATTGTCACATGTATTAGTATACAGTGAAAGGTATTGTCTTTTGTACGCTATACAGACAAAGCATACCGTACATAGAGATGGAAAGGAGAGAGTATAGAATGTAGTGTTACAGTCATAGCTAGGGTGTAAAAATGCAAGGTAGGTCCATTCAAAAGTCCGATGGCAGCAGGGGAGAAACTGTTTATGAGTTGGTTGGTACGTGTCCTCAGACTTTTGTATCTTTTTCCCGACGGAAGAAGGTGGAAGAGAGAATGTCCAGGGTACGTGGGGTCCTTGATTATGCTGGCTGCTTTTCTGAGGCAACGGGAAGTGTAGACAGTGTCAATGGGTGGGAGGCTGGTTTGAGTGATGGATTGGGCTTTGTTCACGACCCTTTGTAGTTCCTTGCAGTCTTGGGCAGAGCAGGAGCCAGACCAAGCTGTGATACGACCAGAAAGAATGTTTTCTATGGTGCATCTGTAAAAGTTGTTGAGAGTTGTAGCGGACATGCCAAATTTCCTTAGTCTTCTAAGAAAGTAGAGGCGTTGGTAGGCTTTCCTAACTATAGCTTCGACATGGAGGGACCAGGACAGGTTGTTGGTGATCGGGACACCTGAAAACTTGAAGTTCTCAACCATTACTACTTCGCTCCTGTTGACGTAGACAGCGGAATAGCTTCCACTCTGCTTCCTGAAGTCGATGACTATCTTCTTCGTTTTGTTGACATTGAGGGAGAGATTATTGTCATCGCAGCAGTTCACCAGATTCTCTATCTATTTCCTCTTTCCATCTCATCGTTATCTGACCCACTACGGTGGTGTCATCAGCAAACTTGAAAATCTAGTTGGAGGGGAATTTGGCCACACAGTCATAGGTGTATAAGGAGTATAGTAAGGGGCTGAGGACACAGCCTTGTGGGGCACCTGTGTTGAGGATGAACATGGGGGACGTGTTGTTGCCTATCCTTACTGATTGCGGTCTGTGGGTTAGGAATTCTAGGATCTAGTCACAGAAGGAGGAGCCGTGCCCTAGGCCACAGAGTTTGGATATGAGTTTCGTAGGAATAACGGTGTTGAAGGCTGAGCTGTAGTCAATAAATAGGGGTCTGACATAGGTGTCTTTGTTATCTATGTGATCCAGGGTTGTGTGTAATGGAGATAGCGTCTGCTGTGGACTTGTTGCAGTGATAAGCAACTGTAGTGGATCCAGGCAATCTGGGAGGCCGGAATTGATTCGTGCCATGACTAACCTTTCGAAGCACTTCATAATGATGGATGTCAGAGCCACCGGCTGATAGTCATTAAGGCACGCTGCTTGGTTTTTCTTAGGTACTGGGATGATGGTCATCTTTTTCAAGCAGATAGGGACCTCAGATGGGTATAAACAGAGGTTAAAGATGTCAGCGAATACCCCTGCCAGCTGGATCTGAGTGCTTGTCCAGATACCCCATCCGGGCCAGTTGTTTTCCGTGGGTTGACTTTCGAGAAGGCTGCTCTGACGTCTGCGATGGTGACCTTAGATACAGATTTGTCCAAGGCTTCCAGAGTGGAGGGGGTGCTCTCGCTGACCTCTTGCTTAAAACAGGCATAGAATGCATTGAGCTCATTGGAGAGGGGTGCATTGGTGCTAGTGATTTTACACATCTTCATCTTGTAGCCTGTTTTGTCTTGCAGACCTTGCCATAGTCGGTGGGGGTCGGTGTGGCTAACCTGGGACTCTAGCTTGGTCCGGACTGTCTTTTGGCATCTTTGATGGATCTCCTTAGATCATATCTGGCTTTCTTATATAGGTCAGGGTCACCTAATTTGAATGCCTCAGACCTGGACTTCAGCAAGCAGTGGATATCCCTGTTCATCCATGGTTTCCGGTTGGGGAACACATGGATTTGCTTCTTTGGCACATAAGGGTGGATCAGTAAATTTGCTGATGACACCAAGATTGGTGGAGTAGTGGATGAGGTGGAGGGCTGTTGTAGACTGCAAAGAGACATAGATAGGATGCAAAGCTGGGCTGAAAAATGGCAGATGGAGTTCAACCCTGATAAATGTGAGGTGATTCATTTTGGTAGGACAAATTTA
Organism: Mustelus asterias; assembly: GCF_964213995.1. Taxonomy (NCBI): domain Eukaryota; kingdom Metazoa; phylum Chordata; class Chondrichthyes; order Carcharhiniformes; family Triakidae; genus Mustelus; species Mustelus asterias. The sequence continues at coordinate 38,987 of NW_027590550.1, forward strand.
AATGTGGATTACAGGGTCAAAGGTAGAGTTCTGAAGACTGTGGAGGAACAGAGAGATCTTGGGGTCCATATCCACAGATCTCTGAAGGTTGCCACTCAAGTGGATAGAGCTGTGAAGAAGGCCTATAGTGTGTTAGCTTTTATTAACAGGGGGTTGGAGTTTAAGAGCCGTGGGGTTATGCTGCAACTGTACAGGACCTTGGTGAGACCACATTTGGAATATTGTGTGCAGTTCTGGTCACCTCACTATAAGAAGGATGTGGAAGCATTGGAGAGAGTGCAGAGGAGATTTACCAGGATGCTGCCTGGTTTGGAGGGAGCTAGAGCTGTTCTCTCTGGAGCGGAGGAGGTTGGGGGGAGACTTAATAGAGGTTTATAAAATGATGAAGGGGATAGATAGAGTGAACGTTCAAAGACTATTTCCTCGGATGGATGGAGCTATTACAAGGGGGCATAACTATAGGGTTCATGGTGGGAGATATAGGAAGGATGTCCGAGGTAGGTACTTTACTCAGAGAGTGGTTGGGGTGTGGAATGGACTGCCTGCAGTGATAGTGGAGTCAGACACTTCAGGAACATTTAAGCGGTTATTGGATAGGCACATGGAGCACACCAGAATGATAGGGAGTGGGATAACTTGATCTTGGTTTCAGATAAAGCTCGGCACAAGCCGAAGGGCCTGTTCTGTGCTGTACTGTTCTAAGTCTAAGCCTTCTACACACTTACTAAAAAAGTCAGGTACTGTAGTGGTGTACTCGTTCAGGCTGGTCGCAGAGTTTTTAAATACTGACCAGTCCACTGACTCGAAGCAGTCCCGTAGGAGATCATCCGATTCCTCAGACCAACATTGCACGATTCTCTTTAATGGATTCTCCTGCTTCAGTTTTTGCTTGTAAGCCGGGAGCAGGAGCACAACTTTGTGGTCTGATTTGCCAAAGTGTGGGTGGGCGATAGAGCGGCAGGCATGTTTGATATTTATGTAGCAGTGATCTAGGATGTTTGGACCTCTGGTGGAACAGGAAACATGTTGGTGGGATCTTGGGGGACGTTCTTGAGCTTGGCCTGCTTGAAGTCCCCGGCCACAGTGAACAAGGCCTCGGGATGTTTTGTCTCAAAGCTACGGGTGGTGGTGTATATTTCGTCCAGCGCAGTGTGGAATGTAAACTGCTGTCAGGATAACAGAGGTGAACTCCCATGGGAAGTAGTTGGGGCGGCATTTTAGCATCAGGTATTCTAGGTCCGGGGAGCAGAAGCTCGTCAGTGTTGCTACGTCCAGACACCACGAGGTGTTGATTAGGAGGCAAACCCCACCTCCTCTAGCCTTGCCTGAGGTCACTGTATGATCCATTCGGTGGAGTGAGAAGCCCTCTGGTTGTAGGGGCGAGTGTGGGTGGAAAATCTCACCCAATGTCTCCATTGGTTCAACAAATGATCCAGCACAGAGGCCGCAGCTATATTCAACTACTTTCAGGCTCCTCTACCCTCCCTGAACCCCAAGAGGCCTTCTGTGTAAGACTTTTTTAAATTGGTTCATAGGATGTGGGCGTCACTGGCTGGGCCAGCATTTACTGCCCATCCTTGAGGGTATTTCAGAGTTAATGAGCGGCACGGTGGCACAGTGGTTAGCACTGCTGCCTCACAGCGCTAAGGACCTGGGTTCGATTCCAGCCTTGGGTCACTGTCTGTGTGGAGTTTGCAGGTTCTCCCTGTGTCTGCGCGGGTTTCCTCCGGGTGCTTCAGTTTCCTCCCACACAGATGTTCAGGTTAGGTGGATTAGCCATGTTAAATTGCCCCTTAGTGTCCCAAGATGTGTAGGTTGATGGATTAGCCATGGTAAATGTGTGGGCTACGGGATAGGGTGGGTGAGATGCTCTGTCAGAGAGTCGGTACAGACTTAATGGGCTAAATCGCCTCTTCTGCACTGTAGGATTCTATGAATCACATTGCTGTGGGTTTGGAGTCACATGTAGGACAGACCGGGTAGATGACAGATTTTCTTCCCTAAAGGACCTTAGTGAACCATATGTGTTTTAATGACGATCAACAATGGTTTCATGGTTATCATTATTGAATTCAAATTTCACCATCTGCCAATGGTGGGATTTGAACCTGGGTCCCCAGAGCATTACCCTGGATCACTGGATTACTATTTGGAGTAGTGAACATTGAAACCCCTGCTTATTAAGGGGCCTTTAAAACAAAGTAGACTAGTCTAAAATAGGGACTATAATGTGCCTAATATATATCAAAACTTAAAAGTTTATTTATTAGTCACAAGTAAGGCTTACATTACACTGCAATGAAGTTACTGTGAAATTCAGGTATCACAATGTGCCTCCAACATATAGTATACAAACGTATTGCCTTAACCACATATGTAATCAATAGTAATGGATTTTTAACAAGTATTGTAACTTTGAAATGTAGTGTGAGCTTTGGCCAAAAACAACTGCCCCACAGCATAATGGGAAAAAACAGAACCAGACAGGCCACATTCAAATGGAACAATGAAGTATAGAACTTAATCAGTAAGAGGCTTTGGAAGACCTTGCAGCTGATTGGAGGGTCGAAGGGCCTGTTTCCTGTGCTGTACTGTGAGGTACTAGATAATGGAATGAATAGAAGGATTCAACTGCTAATTAAAATGAATAGGAACATTCCACTCCTCATTTGGCCTAATAAGGTATGGCCAGTTAGACAGGATGACTCCCTTAGGTCCCACAGTATGCAGGTGATGGGAGTGAACTTTGAACCTGTCAGACATGTGTAAGCAGGTTACTAAGCAATGGAGGAAAGACTTTTGGATTCAATTAGCCAATTAATTCCTAATTATGCCAGGAGGTAGAATGCTGTTGGCCAAAGTAGATAATGTGCATTAATGTAATTGGACCATCCAGTTTGTATGACAGATTGGGCAGGGAATACGGATCTTCGAAAATAGTATATTAGATGTGTTCATGTGATGTAATTTTAGACAGAACGTGGAATCCATCCAGCATCTCTCTCCCAATGCGTATTGGTCAAATAAAGAACGTCTTTTACTGCATACAGTCTCTCACAAGTTTTGTATTAGCTGAATTCGGCTCATGCAGAATCCCCAGAGGGAAACCACCAGAAATTTCCCCTGACACCAGTCTAATGACAATATCACCACACCACTGCCTTGATGACTTGTGTAAGTACACTGACTGTGAAAGCTCAATCTAAATCTGTCCACCTTTGCATTTCACTCAGGGTTGTTGGAGAGCTACCTAGAATTGTCAGATCCCCTTCCTTCACCCAGAAATGGTGAGTCTTGTAGCAATCCTACCACTGCATAGACCAGGGTCAAAGACCTAATCTCCCAGCTCTGTATGCTTCACAGCTGGAAATTTCACCACTGCCTTTCAGCTATTTTCAAATCTGAAATTAGTGTCCACAATTGCTTGCTTACCTCTGGAAGTTCTCCAACCTCAACAAGCTGCCAGGTCGGACTCTGAGGCACCTACAAAGATGAAGAATGCAAATATAAAGATCGGCTCCAAGGGGCTCTGTCGTTAAATGGCACACCAGGACTGGCTGCCTAGCTTCACGTATGAAGACTAACCACTGGGACATGCGGGCAAAGTGGTGCCTGAACCTCAAAAACAGGGAAGGAAATTGGGCCATAACTGAAGTTTCAATCCAGACAATTACACACTATCTATGGATCAGGTACAGTGTGACACAGCAACATGCCAGGTCAGATGGTCAGAAACACAGTGTAATGTGCCCATTGAGAGAGAGGCTTTAGGGGCTTGGAGAGGGATAAGATCCAGGTGTAGAGTAGGTTCCAGTAAACGGGGACCTGCTCGGAAAGTGGGGTGATAGGCATCCTGTTGTGGGGTTCGCTTTATGGAGGGGAATCGTGGTGTAAAGACAGGGGCAGGTTCCCAGTCTGTGGGGGAAGATTAGAGTTTGTGATCCGGGTTTGGGTACATTTGTCCTCAATGGAGGGGTGGTTGAACTCGGTTTTGAGAGGAGGGTTGATTCAAGTTTGGAGGGTTTGATCCAGGTGTGGGGCAGTTTGAACTGGGATTGAACCAGGTTTGGGGGTTTAATCCAGGTTTGGCCTGGGTTTTGGGGGGGGAATTGATCTGGGTTTGAGGGATTAGTTCTGGGTTTAATCCGGGTTTGGGGGTGTTGATCCGGGTTTAGGGGTTTAATCTGGGTTTGCTCCAGGTTTGCTCTGGTTGGAGAGGTCTAATCTGGGTTTGCTCTGGGTTTAGGGGGTTTAATCCAGGTTTAGGCGGTTTAATCCGGGTTTGGTCCGGGTTTAGGGGGTTTAATCCGGGTTTGGTCCAGGTTGGGGAGGTTTAATCCAGGTTTGGTCCGGGTTTAATCCGAGTTTAGGGGGTTTAATCCGGATTTAGGGGGTTTAATCCGGGTTTAGGGGGTTTAATCCGGGTTTGGCCCAGGTTGGGGAGGTTTAATCCAGGTTTAGTCCGAGTTTAGGGGGTTTAATCCGGGTTTGGTCCGGGTGGCGGTGGAATGTTCCCGAGTCCCGGCCGGCTCTAGTCCCGAGGCCGCGGCTCCTCCCCGGCTCCAGGCCCTACCTTACTCCGGCCCGGCTCTGGCTCCGGCTGCTCGAGCCCGGCGCCTCCGGGCCGCTTCCCCCACACGGCAGCTCGGGGATTCAGAGCCTGGATAGGCCTCAGCCACCCGGACAGCGGCACCGCCTGAGCGGCTCTGCCGGCGAAGCTCCACATCTCCCGGCACCAGGAGCCGCCCACAGGGGGAGGGGAGAGCGGAGCAGCAACTCCGAGAGAGAGACAGACAGTAACTGTGAAATAAACCATCAAACCAAACCGATAATCCATCAACCAAATCAATAACCCATAAACTAAATCAATAATCCATCAACCAAATCAATAACCCATAAACTAAATCAATAATCCATCAACCAAATCAATAATCCATCAACCAAATCAATAATCCATCAACCAAATCAGTAATCCATCAACCAAATCAATAATTCATCAACCAAATCAGTAATCCATCAACCAAATCAATAATTCATCAACTAAATCAATAATCCATAAACTAAATCAATAATCCATTAACCAAATCAATAATCAATCAAACCAAATCAATAATCCATAAACTAAATCAATAATCCATAAACCAAATCAATAATCCATAGATTGGAATCAATAACCCACCTACCAAACCATTAGTCCATCGGCCAGAATCAATAATGCATAGACTGGAATCAATAATCCATTGACTAACCAATAATCTGTAAACCAAATCAATAATCTATAGACTGGATTCAATAATCCAAATCAATAAACAGTAAATAAAGGCAGGTCCAGTTCCATTTCTGGGCAATGGTAACCCCCAGGATATTGATAATGGAGCATTCAGCGATGGTAATGCCATTGACTTTTGATTTGATTTATTATTGTCACATATACCTAGATACAGTGAAAAGTATTGTTTTGCGTGTTTTCCATACAAATCATACCATATATAGCACTGAATGTCAAGGGACTATGATTAGATTCTCTCTTGTTGGAGATGGTCATTGCCTGGCACGTGTGTGGCACGAACATTACTTGCCATTTATCAGCCCAAACCTGAATGTTGTCCATTTGGACATGGACTGCTTCAGTATCTGAGGAGTTGCAAATGGTGTTGAACATTGTGCAATCATCAATGAGCCTCCCCACTTCTGACCTTATGATGCAAGGAAGGTCATTGATGAAGCACTTCAAGCAGTTGGGCCTAGCACACTACCCTGAGGAACTCCCACAGCAATGTCCTGGAGCTGAGATGATTGATCTCCAATTAACACAACCATCCTCCTTTTAAGCCTTTTATAAAGTGCAATTTAGATTTCCAGATGATGGATTAAAAATCATTATTTGACATAAAGCTCGTCTACCTGACAACATTAAAGTTGTTATATAAATACAAGCTGTTGTTGTTTTGAATGGCTTATTGTAAAACACATAACTATGACTCAGGCGACCATTCTCTGTGTTGAAAATAATTGAATTCACATTTTTTATTTGATTTGATTTATTGTCACATGTATTAACATACAGTGAGAAGTATTGTTTCTTGCACACTATACAGACAAAGCATATCGTTCATAGAGAAGGAACTGAGAGAGTGCAGAATGTAGTGTTACAGTCATAGCTAGGGTGTAGAGAAATATCAACTTAATGCGAGGTAGGTCCATTCAAAAATCTGACAGCAGGCGGGAAGAAGTTGTTCTTGAGTCGGTTGGTACGTGACCTCAGGCTTTTGTATCTTTCTCCCTAAGGAAGAAGGTGGAAGAGGGAATGTCTGGGGTGCATGGGGTCCTTAATTATGCTGATTGCCGTTTAATGTGAGGAGGGTTGCAGGTAACATAAACCCTTAGATATAAATCTCTGAGATTCTCCCTAATCCTGGGGGTATATTATAAAATCAGAAGATGATTCATCAGAGGTGGATCATTCAGCCCCTTGTGCCCATGCTAGCTCTTTGGAAGTCCTACCCAATTAAAACACTGACTTGCCTCTACCCTATAGCCCAGCTAAAATCCTCTTCAAATATTTATACAATTCCACTTTAGACTTGATGAATGATTCTGTTCCCACCACCCTCTCAGGCACTACATTCCAGATTACAATAGCTCGCTGTGTAAAATGTATTTTTGCATGTCACCTCTAATTCTCTTGCCAATCACCTTAAATCTGCAACCTTTGATTACTAAACTGTCTGCCTCAGGAAACAGTTTCTTCTTATTTACTCTATCAAATCTCTTCAAGATTTTCAATTCCTTTTATGAAATCTCCTCTTAGCCTCTGTAGTCCCTCCACATAACAACTCTCATCCCTGGCACCATTCTAATAAATCTCCTCTGCACCTTCTTGAAAACCTCGATATTTTCCTAAAATAGAGTGCCCCGAATTTACCACAATAATCCAGCTGAGTGCTAACCAGTGAAAATAAAGTTTAGCTTAACCCATTCCTACTTAATAACCATATAGAGACTCCATGACTCTGTATAAAGATTCTAATCAAAAACCCAAATGATAATTTGGCTGACAGTAATCCCTCAGAACAATCACCTCCAAAGACCTTCTAAGACTCCCTTCTGCCTCCTTCCTTTAATTTACATCTTGCTCTATTTTCTCCCCTCATGCACTCTCTCAACTCACCTTGTCCACAGGGTCCACTTTCTGTTCCCCATGGCCGTTTTCCCAATAAACTGCTGACCACCCAACTTCCCCTCCTGGTCCCCATGTTAGTCAGTATTGTTAAAGTTCTCACTCTTCAGGTGTTGTCCCACTCCCCTTTAAATTTGTCACAATCACCCCTTTGCCAAAAAGCTAACCCTTCAGCCCACCGTACCCGCAAACCATCTCCAACGTCTTTGAGCATGTTGTTAAATGCCAAATTGGTGTTCATCTTTCCTCGGAACACCATGTTTGAATCTCTCCAATCAGGTTTCTGCCCTGCCATAGGATCAAAATGGCCTGTATTCATAGAATCTTAGAAACCTACAGTGCAGAAGGAGGCCATTCGCCCCATCGGGTCTGCACTGACCACAATCCCACCCAGGCCTATCCCCATAACCCCATGCATTTATCCTAGCTAATCCCACTGACACTAAGGGGCAATTTATCATGGTCAATCCATCTAACCCGCACATCTTTGGACTGTGGGAGGAAACTGGAGCACATGGAGGAAACCCCCATAGACATGGGAGAATGTGCAAACTCTGCACAGGGAGTGACCCAAGCTAGAAATCGAACCCGGGTCCTTGGCGCTGTGTGGCAGCAGTGCTAATCACTGTGCCACCATGCCACCCTTCACAAATTGAAGTCACAATTTACATCCTGCATGATTGTGGCAAAGGCAAACTATTCTTCTTCACATTTCCTATCTGTAGTCTTTGTATGGAACACGCCATCTTCACCAACACCATTCCATTGTTGTCCAGCTGGGCAAGACTGCTCTCAAATGGTTCCATTCTTCCCTGCCTAAATGTAGCCAGAGAATCACTTGCAATGGCTTCCCTTCCTGCTTCCTGCTCTGGTGCTCTCCCAAGGATCTATCCTTGGCCCTTTCCGATTACTCATCCACACGCTGTCCCTCATTGAGATCATCCAAAATCAAAAGGTTGGTGTTTGTATGTACGCCGACAACACCCAGCTCAATTTCATCCGCCGCCTCTCTCAACACTTCCGATGTTGCTATAGTGGTTTTGCCTCCACTCTTTTTCATGCACTGCGCTGACTTGGGGTATAATAATGGTGTAACAACTGAAAACAGGACAGAGATTTATTATATTAGATTTTCACCAACTTCCTGCATCAAACAGAAAATGCTGGAAAAACTCAGCTTTTTCTGAAGAAGAGTCATACGGACACGAAACATTTAACTCTGTTTCTCTCTCCACACATGCTGGCAGACCTATTGAGGTTTTCCAGCATTTTCTGTTTTTATTTCAGATTTCCAACATCTGCAGTGTTTGTGCTTTCCTCCTTTAAGACGCTTCTTAAAACCCATCTCTATGACTAAACCTTTGATCAACTGACCTAATATCTCCTGGCTGAGTTATATGTTTGTTTTATAATGCTCCCTGAGGCATTTTATTATATTAAAGATGTTACATAAATATAAGTTGTTGTTGTTGATTTCATTGAAGATTGTCAAAGGAATTCTTACAGAAGTCACAATAAAATCAAAAAAATGAAATAAATGACAACTAATCACAGCACCAGAGACCCAGGTTCAATTCTAGCCTCGGGTGAAGTGTGGAGTTTGCACATTCTCCCCCTGTCTGCGTGGGTTTCCTTCAAGTGCTCCGGTTTCCTCCCACAGTCCAAAGTTGTGCGGGTTAGGTTGATTGGCCATGGTAAATTGACTCTTAGTGTCAGGGGGATTAGCAGGGTGAATATATGGGGTTATGGGAAAAGGCCCTGGGTGGGATTGTGGTCGGTACAGACTGATTGGGCCGAATGGCCTCCTTCTGTACTGTCAGGATTCTAAGAACATCCATCATTAACCAGGGTACACTTACTTCCCTTCCAACATTCTTTTGTTCTTTATTCATTCTTGTCAACATTTCTGGAAAAATTTAAATTTCTTGCCATTCCGAGTGACAGTTATGCAAATGAGCGACTTGTTGGCAAGGTAGGCCGCTTCTGAGTGTGGGACTGGGGTCATCTATAGACCGGACCAGGGTAAGGCCGGTTATTTCCCCATATCATTTAAAATATGACACTTCAACCATGGAAATACCCCTCAGTACCTAGCCTGAAACATTAATTTTTTTCCACGCTGTAAACCTCTATGACCATGATTCTTCCCCCTCCCCCACCCCCACCCCCTCCCCCTCAGAAGCTGCCTGACTCACTGAGTGTTTCCAGTCCTGTGTTTTCATTGTAAACTACATACTAAAGAGTCAGCAGCAACATATATTATGCATTACAGCTACACAAACAGCCTGGGGCTGATTTACATTCATATCTAAGTCTTAATACTCTGAAGTCACATTTCCTATCTCAATTACTGTATTTATTACCCATATTATTCAATTGTACAAATAGCATAATGTTCCTATTGTCTCTTCAAGTATTACCCTATAATTACACTAAACCATGAAGGGAAACTATAATGCAGCGTGTGCTTTTATTCTGCACTCTTCAATTATCCAGACAGATCTTTACCAAAGAAGCACATTTAAGTGCATTTATTGTTGGAAATGTCATGATAATGGGGAAGCGAGGAGGTGGTAAAAGCAAGCACACTGTCTAATCTCCTTCCTCTTCAGTGCAAAAAGCAAGCAAAAGCACCTCCACTCACTCCTAGACAGGGTTGCCAACCTTCCAGGATTGGCCTGGAGTTCCAGGCATTGAAGATAAATCTCCCAGACACTGCTGTGCGCAACCCTGGAGAAAAATCATCAGGACATTAAAAAGATTGTCATTTTTTAAAACATTTCTCTTTACTAGACATTAAAATATTGGAAATAGGAAAATGACAAGGTTGTGAGGTTAATAATCAGGCATCATCCAATTGGGTAATGAGTCTTCTTGCTGTCTGATTGGTGTAGGAAGGCAATACATCACTATGATGGACTAATCGTTGGAACACAGAGGAAAGACAAGATGATGGAAACCTCCAGAAATTCATTTAATCACAGTTGGCAACCCTATTCCTGATGTAAAATTAACCTCAGCACTGGGTCATTCTGCTTTGGGTGGTGCATTACAAACCACATCACATTCCACTTGTACAAAAGCAAAATATTGTGGATTATGGAAATCTGAAATTAAACCAGAAAATGCTAGAAATACTCAGCAGATCTGGCATTACCTATGGAGAGAGAAACTAGTTAATGTTTCAGGTTGATGATCTTTCATCAAAACATCTGCTAACTGGGATAGATTTTGAACAGATCATAGAATCATAGAATCCTTACAGTGCAGAAGGAGGCCATTTGGCTCATCGAGTCTGCACCGACCACAATCCCACCCAGGCCCTATCCCCATAACCCCATGCAGTTACCCTAGCTAGTCCCCCTGACACTAAGGGGCAATTTAGCATGGCCAATCCATCTAACCTGCACATCTTTGGACAGTGGGAGGAAACCTGAGCACCCGGAGGAAACCCATGCAGACATGGAGAGAATGTGCAAACTCCACACAGACACTGACCCAAGACGGGAATCGAACCCAGCTCCCTCTATCAACTCAAAAAGGGGAGGGAGAAATGTGGTGAAGCCCATTCCCACATTTTGAGTGCGTGTAAAACAAACCAACCTCTTATCTCGAGTTGTCTGTGGGGTTATTAAGAGGAGTGAAGCACTCCTAAACTGAAGGGTTGGGGAAAATATACCACCACTTATAAAAGGGGGAAATAAAAAAAATAAAAAAACACCTTTCTGTTTAGGGATGGGTGGCGAGAGGAGAAATCAGGGCAATTTCAATTAAATGCCCTCCTGTCCATAACAAATGTTATGGTGGAGTTGCAATGCATGAACTGTACAAAACACTCGTCAAACCACAGCCAGAGAACATTGTGCAGATCTGATTACCACATTATACAGTAGCACAGTGGTTAGCACTGCTGCCTCACTGCATCAGGCTTGGGTCACTGTCTGTGTGGAGTCTGCACATTCTCCCTGTGTCTGCGTGGGTTTCCTCCGGGTGCTCTGGTTTCCTCCCACACTGTGTGTGATGTGGAGATGCCGGCGTTGGACTGGGGTAAACACAGTAAGAAGTTTAACAACACCAGGTTAAAGTCCAACAGGTTTATTTGGTAGCAAAAGCCACACAAGCTTTCGGAGCTGCAAGCCCCTTCTTCAGGTTCCACACACCAAAGATGTACAGATTAGGTGCATTGGCCATGCTAAATTCTCCCTCAGTGTACCCGAACAGGCGCTGGAGGGTGGCAACTAGGGGATTTTCACAGTAACTTAATTGCAGTGTTAATGTAAGCCTATTTGTGACACTAATAGATAAACTAACTATAGGAAGGATACAATGGCATTGGAGAAGTTATTGAAGGGATTTATAAGAATGTTGCCCAGAATGGAGATTTTCAGCTTTGCAGAGAGATTGGATAGTCTGGGGTTGTTTTCATTGGAACAGAAGAAGCTGAGGGAGATTTAATTGAGGTATGTAAAAATATGTGAGGGCTAGATAGAATGGATAGGAAGAAAGATAGGAGTGGATTGTCTAAGGAAGAGAGATTGAGTAGACAAGGCCTAAATTCCCTAGAATTTAGCAGGATGAGAGGTGATTTCACTGAAACATATAAAATGATTTTGGGTCTCGACAGTGTAGATGCTGGAGGGATATTTCTCCTGACAGGGAGGTCTAGGACTAGGGGAGTCACAGACTTCACAATAAGCAGGTCAGCCATTTGCAACTGAGTTGGGGAGAAATTCCTTCACTCAAGGAGTTGTGAAATTCCGGAATGCTCTACCCCAGAGACCTGTGGATGTTCAGTAATTGAGTATCTTCAAAACAAAGATGGATAGATTTTTGGATATTTAAAAAAAATCAAGAGATGTGGGATAGTACATGAAGGTAAGGTGGAAGACCAGCTATAATCTTGTTGAATGGCCTTATTATTATATATTGGGATGTGGGCATCACTGGCTAAGCCAGTGTTCATTGCCCCCAATTTGCCTCTGAGAAGGTGGTGGTGAGCTGCCTTCTTGAACTGCTGCAGTCCATGTGTGTAGGTACACCCACAGTGCTGTTAGGGAGTTTCAGATTTTTGACCCAGTGACAGTGAAGGAATGGTGATATTTTCCAAGTCAGGATGGTGAGTGCCTTATAACTTAGGGTCATATGCAGACCTAGATCAACAACTCACTATTCCTTCAGGGGCAGCACAGTGGTTAGCACTGCTGCCTCACAGCACCAGGGTCCCGGGTTCAATTCTGGCCTTGGGTGACTGTGTGGAGTCTGCACGTTCTCCCCTTGTCTGCGTGAGCTTCCCCTGGGTGCTCTAGTTTCCTCCCATAGTCCAAAGATGTGCAGGTTTGGTTGATTGGCTATGCTAAATTATCCTTTAGCGTCAGGGAGATTAGCTAGGGTGAATAGGTGGGGTTACGGGAATAGGGCCTGGGTGGGATTGTGGTTGGTGCAGACTTGATGGGCTGAATGGCCTTCCTCTGTACTGTAGGGATTCTATGATTCTATCCCAGTAATTAATACATGATGAAATGTTGAGTCCCAAGCTCAGGGGAACTCTCTTTATCTAATCCTGTCAGTGAGAGAACTAGGAGGTCTTGTGGCCCAGTGGGGAGTGCCCCTATCTCTGGACCAGAAGCTGTGGGCTTGAATCCAATGCCAGGACTTGTGGGCTACAGAAGGAGTGTTTATAATGCGGTTCAACAGGCTGATAATCAGCTCAGGAATCTTTCCACCACTTCCCTCCACGCTTTCTCAAAGGAAAAATAACAGTGTGGATGTGAAGAAATGTTTAAAAGATTGGAGAATCCATCGTCGCTACTCTCTGACTGGAATTTTACCGCGCTGCCCGCCATGGGAATCGGAGCGGGCGAGGAGCGGACAATGGGAAGGTCCGTTGACCTCGGACGGGATTTTACAGTTTCGGGACGAGCGAGGCTGTAAAGTCCAGCCCTCTATCTCAACCAATCACTGGCCCATAAGATAAAGGTAAAATACTGCAGATGCTGGAATCTGAAACAAAAACAGAAAATGCTGGAAAATCTCAGCAGGTCTGACAGCTTCTGTGGAGAGAGAATAGAGCCAATGTTGAGCCTGGATGATCCTTCGTCAGAGCTGGAAATTATTGACACATATTCCATGGATGCCCAAAATCCCTGTACTTTCATTTTCATTAATCATCTCTGTAATGTAAAGCGTTAACAGAATGAACAAAGAACAAAACAGCACAGGAACAGGCCCTTCGGCCTTCCAAGCCCGTGCTGCTCCCTGGCCCAAACTGGACCATTCTTTTGTATCCCTCCATTCCCACTCCATTCATGTGGCTATCTAGATAAGTCTTAAACGTTCCCAGTGTGTCCGCCTCCACCACCTGGCCCCGCAGCGCATTCCAGGCCTCCACCACCCTCTGCGTAAAATACGTCCTTCTGATATCCGTGTTAAACCTCCCCCCCTCACGTTGAACCTATGACCCCTCGTGAACGTCACCACCGACCTGGGAAAAAGCTTCCCACCGTTCACCCTATCTATGCCTTTCATAATTTTATACACCTCTATTAGGTCACCCCTCATCCTCCGTCTTTCCAGTGAGAACAACCCCAGTTTCCCCAATCTCTCCTCATAACTAAGCCCTTCCATACCAGGCAACATCCTGGTAAACAGCTTGGAATACAAAAGCAGGGATGTACTTCTGAGGCTTTATAAAGCACTGGTTAGGCCCCATTTGGAGTACTGTGAGCAATTTTGGGCCCCACACCTCAGGAAGGACATACTGGCACTGGAGCGGGTCCAGCGGAGATTCACACGGATGATCCCAGGAATGGTAGGCCTGACATACGATGAACGTCTGAGGATCGTGGGATTATATTCATTGGAGTTTAGGAGGTTGAGGGGAGATCTGATAGAAACTTACAAGATAATGAACGGCTTAGATAGGATGGACGTAGGGAAGTTGTTTCCATTAACAGGGGAGACTAGGACGCGGGGGCACAGCCTTAGAATAAAAGGGAGTCACTTTAGAACAGAGATGAGGAGAAATTTCTTCAGCCAGAGAGTGGTGGGTCTGTGGAATTCATTGCCACAGAGGGCTGTGGAGGCCGAGACGTTGAGCGTCTTCAAGACAGAAATTGATAAATTCTTGATTTCTCGAGGAATTAAGGGCTATGGGGAGAGAGCGGGTAAATGGAGTTGAAATCAACCATGATTGAATGGTGGAGTGGACTCGATGGGCCGAATGGCCTTACTTCCGCTCCTATGTCTTATGGTCTTATGGTCTTAAACCTCCTCTGTACTCTCTCTAAAGCCTTCACGTCCTCTGGTAGTGTGGCGACCAGAATTGGGCGCAGTATTCCAAATGCGGCCGAACCAACATCAGACCCCAACTTTTATACTCTATGCCCCGTCCTATAAAGGCAAGCATGCCATATGCCTTATTTACTACCTTCTCCACCTGTGACGTCACCTTCAAGGATCTGTGGACTTGCATATGCTAATAACTTGAATACGCTAATAACTGATGTAGGTGATGATGTGTCACTGACATCAGTCAGTCATGTGCCGGACTCTTGAGAGAGAGAAATTAGCACACACTGTGCTCTGGAGAAACATACCCACCTCTGTATTAACAAACTGATTTAAAGCAAGTATCAGAGTATGACTACAGCCCGTCTTAGGGAAGATACAGTAAGAAGTCTCATAACACCTGATGAAGGAGCAGCGCTCCGAAAGCTCGTGATTCCAAATAAGCTTGTTGGACTTTAACCTGGTGTTGTGAGATGTCTTATTGTGCCCACCCCAGTCTGACGCCGGCATCTCCACATTAGGGAAGCTAGGTCACCCACACCAGTAAGGAAGAGCTATGCCAAAAGTTCACAGATCATGGAGACCATCCAAAACAATCTCTTGTGTGGAACCTAACAAAATGCACAAAGACAACATTCATAGCCACTTCTCTATCAACCATGCTGGTGACTTCATCAAAATGTTCCACCAGATTAATTAAACAAGACTTACGCTTCACAAATGCATGCTATTAGATCAGCGAATATTGTTTAAGTATTCAGTTAAGTACTCAATCACTCTGTCATCTCTTAGTACAATGTACTTTTCTTCTAAATGACTTGTGTCCAGTGTCTATTTACTGTAACCTCGGAGGTCAGTGCCTGTTATTAAGAGTGGCAAGTGCTTGTAGATTTACAATCAGAATAAATCCACATAAAAAGACTGCTGTGCTTCCTCTTCACAACGGCTTGGAATGCTCGAAGTGCATCTGGAATATGACAGGTAAAAACTTGTGCATGTAATAATGTCAGGGGATGGAATAAGATTTCTCTTTATTTTTTTATAACATGTATTTAGCAATATTATGTGCAAGAATAAATTGTAGATTGCAAACTGTTATGCAAAGTGCGAGAAGAAATGCAAACAAAGCTGTGGATGCCTGCAAGATGCAGGGATGAGGACAGGCTTCCCCGCTGTGATGGAATCAGTGCGACATGAATGTCATGTAATGTGAGAAGAGTTAAAAAGAATTTGCAAAAATTAAACACTGCAACCTCTCCACATATTCAGCCCAGTCCTCGCTTCTCTCATCAAACTCACCGATTGACCCGAACATAAAGTTTATTAGTCACAAGTAAGCCTTACACTAACACTGCAATGAAGATACTGTGAAACTCCCCTAGCCGTAGAAAATAGCCATAGTACTCAGTCAAAAACAGAAAAATGCTGGAAAATCTCAGCAGGTCTGACAGCATCTGTGGAGGGAGAATAGACCCAACGTTTCGAGTCTAGATGACCCTTCGTCAGAACATCATAGTGCTGTTAACTTGAAATTCCATCAAATAATCCCATGATGTAAACTGGCTATTCCCTGCATGCAATCTCATGTTGCCTCGCTGAACGAAAACTTTGTTTTATTTTCCTGTCATTTTCTCCTTGTCGCCAAAGACGGTGATATGAGATCACAAATAAGGTAACTGAATGTGTTGTTTAAAAGGAACTTCTTTATATATAAATAAACGACAACATTCAACAATAACGGTAACTCAACAAAACAGTAAGAACTACAAAAACAGGAGCACTAGTAAAACAGGTCTTGCTGACAGGTCTGAAAAGCCCGCCAAAGCCCACACATGCTCAGGACCCTCAACAGACACCAGTAAAACAATTACATAGGGAAAAGGCTTAGAAGAACACACCATACTCAAAATGACATTCTAACAACTACTACAGGAGAAATGGATGCTGATTGGAAGCCTGAAGAGTCTATAGATTCCTGCTGCTTTCTCCATGAAAGTACTCAACTTCCTTCTCTCCTGTTATAGTGACTGCGACTTTCCTTCCTATAATCAAATGATAACAAAAGCCTAAAACCCATCTTCTGATAATACACTGACCACAGTTGCACTCAGCAATTACACTGACCCTCTAACTATCTGAACAAATCAGCTTTTCTCCTTGTTTCTGATAGTTGCCCCTCTCCTTCCTGGAATTCAGATTTCCAGTTGCAGTTTGTCCTTTGGTACCTGACTCATGAACCTAATCAACAAGTGTCCGCACACTGTTCAACAGAGGAGGCAGCATAGCTCCACTTAATGCTTTCCTCCTCTGAGAACCACACAATGTACTTCCAGACGCGATTGTTAAATAGCAATCCAAACCAAAAACTTTAAGCAGCTTCTTCCACTTTAAGCTTTCCTATTGCAGACCCTGATGGGGTAAACTAAATCACAAAAAGCCAAACAGCAAACCTGGAATCTCCCTCCCAAAACCACAATAGGATTTCCCACTTTTCACTCCAGAAGCGCCTCTATCCAATCCAGTCACTTCCAGCGTGATGCCACCACCAAACACTCCTGTCGCTTTCAGCATTGCAAAAGGGCTGTTCCCTGCATGACAGTACGGGGCAATTTAGCATGGCCAATCAACCACAGCACCCGGAGGAAACCCAGATAGACACAGGGAGAATGTGCAAACTCCAAACAGACAGTGACCCGAGGTCGGAATTGAACCCGGGTCCCTGGTGCTGTGAGGCAGCAGTGCTAACCACTGTGCCTTCCTGCACATGTTCATCGCAAGCTTGAGGAACAGCACTGCATCTTTCAATCCAGCACTTTACAGCCTCTGGACTGCAAAATCAAAGTATGTAACTGGACCATATTGTGTAGTGAGTGAAGTCAACTTGTAGGCAAACAATTAAATAAAGCTTAAACAAAGGCAAGTTTTAAGGGAATATATTAAAACTCTGTCTGTTACAAAATGTTGCTTCATAATATATATATGTAACGTACTCAGTTGGAGCAGGAGGCAAATTATGATCTTTTTATACATGAAAGCAGCACATTTGCATTTGGGTATCACTGCTGCATTTACAACTTCCAAAGATACAACTCAAACAGATTAGAAAAACTGTACAATAGAAATACAAAATTCACCCAGCTTCATGATTTTTTGTACAAGTTTCTGATGATCACTGCTGTCATTCTGAAAATTAATCATTTTATACAATAACTACAATCATTTGATGATTCCATCAAATCCTGCTCTCCGCTGTCGATATCATTGACACTTTGTTACGGAGATATCATTACCACAGTAATGCTGATTTAACAAGAAAAAGACTAAGAGGGAACAATCCAATGCCATTTTTCACATCACGATGAGCCAGCACTTCCATAAGGCTTTTCCCGCTTGGATCCCATGAATTCCAGTCCTTCGATCGGGATTTCCTTTTCCTTGATGGCTTTCTGTAATTAAAATAGTTTTTCTCTCATTAGCAAACAGCAGCTGTGCTGGAAAATATGAAGCCATGCACAGAAAAATAATAATTTAAAAAGAAAAATAAGTCAAAAAAATGTTTTAAAAAAGAAAAATAATTTAAAAGAAAAATAAGGGCGGCACGGTAGCACAGTGGTTAGCACTGCTGCTTCACAGCTCCAGGGATCTGGGTTTGATTCCCGGCTTGGGTCACTGTCTGTGTGGAGTTTGCACATTCTCCTCGTGTCTGCGTGGGTTTCCTCTGGGTGCTCTGGTTTCCTCCCACAGTCCAAAGATGTGTGGGTTAGGTTGATTGGCCGTGCTAAAATTGCCCCTTAGTGTCCTGAGATGTGTAGGTTAGAGGGATTAGCGGGTAAAATATGTAGGGATATGGGGGGAGGGCCTGGGTGGGATTGTGGTCGGTGCAGACTCGATGGGCCGAATGGCCTCTTCCTGCACTGTCGGGTTTCTATGATTTCTATGAAGTCAAAGCACAGAGAGGACCAGGCAGGCCCGAATCCATCTCCTTGCTTGCACCAAAAACCAAATTAAATTTAAATCTAATTCATGGTCCCCACAAGAGAGACATACAAAATCCAGCTGAGAAGATAAGGTATTTCTCCCCATCTTGGGCTTGATCCGAAGGTTGATCTTAGCCAAAGTTCGAGAAGCCCCCCCTGCCCCCCCGGGAGATCAACCTTCCTGATGAATGTCTCTCCCTGCCAGGTACGTGGCCCATGAAGTGGGACTTGATAAGAATAAGAACTAGGAGCAGGAGTAAACAATTCAGCCCCTTGAGCCTGCTCTGCCATTCAATACGATCACGGCTGATCCAATCTCAGCCTCTACTCTACTTTCCTGATCATTCACCATAGCCCTTCAAACCCTTACTAATTAAAAATCTGTCCACCTCTTCCTTAAATTTACTTAAACTCCCGGCACCCACAACGCTCTGCGGTAGTGAATTCCACAGACCCTTTTAGAGAAGTAATATCTCCTCATTTCAGTTTTAAATTTGCTGCCCCGATCCTAAAACTATGACTTCTCGTTCTAAACTATGCCCTATAAGAGGAAACATCCTTGAAACCAGACCTTCTGGCCCAGAAGGTAGGAATGTTACTACTGCACCATCAGACTTCCCACTTTAGTCAGTATATGAATTTCCCAGAGTCAGAAAGTCATGGTTCAGGCTCCATTCCAGAGATTTGAACATTTAATCTCATCTAACACTCTGTACAATGCTGAGCCGCACTGTCAGAGGTGCAACCTTTCAGACGAAATGTTAAACAGAGAACTATCTCAAATTCACTTTGCTGAAATGACAAATTCACTGGTCAGGCGGGCAGAAGAGTGTCAATTGGAATTCAGTCTGGAGAAGTGCGAGGTGATGCATTTGGGGAGATCAAACAAGGAAAAGGAATAAACAATTACTGAGAGATGTAGAGGCAGTGAGAGGCTTTGGATGAACAGATCCCTGAAGTGAACAAGACATGTCAACAAGGCATATAGAATCCTTTCCTTAATTAGTCGAGGTGTTGAATATAAAATAAGAAGGTTATGCCGAAATAATATAAATTGTTAGTTAGGCCACAGCTTGCAAGTTGTGCGCCGTTCTGGTCACATTTCAGAAATAGCTTCCCGGCCTCAGGCAGTCCCCCCGCCCCCGGGAAAGGTGCCGGCGGTGGGGAGGCGGCGGCCTCACCTTCACGCACTCCTGGTACTGTTTAAAGAGCTCGCTGCACGGATCCGCGCTTCGCTCCCCCTTCAGGAACTTCTCGGCGAACCAGCGGTTGAAGCACAGATCGTACCCGCGCTTCAGCTCCAAGCACTCGGTGCCCACACTGTTCATAGTCACCCCGATGGCCGCCGGCCCCGCGCCGTCGCATCAATTCTACGTCATCCGTCACTCACGGTGACACCGAAGCCCGGGCAACGGCGCGCGCCATCTTTCATGCTGGCAGCTGATTTCCTCTGCCCGGACCGCCATCTTTCATGCTGGCATACAATCCCACCTCCCGGGGGAGGTGCCATCTTTAATGCTGGCAAACATCTTCGCTGATGCTGGCACCCCGTTGCGCCATCTTTGATGCTGGCAAACGGCTTCATTGATACTGGAACTGGAATGTATTCCTTGCGGGACTGGGATCGGTCCGTTCCTCCCGGTTTCTGTCCCGCACACCGGGTTTCCCGCCCTCTTTATTTTGCCTGTTATTTTAACTGGCACTCTGCGGGGCGGGGGGGGGGGGGGGGAGGCAGTGGCCGCTCAGATCCCAGTTTGTGGGATCACCGGGAACCGGGACTCTGCCTTTTCCAGTGGGAATCCTCCGGTGTGAGCGGGGCAGGATGAATAAAAGACAATTTAACTTCATTGCAATTAAACATAAGACTGGAGCAAATAAAAAAAAAATCATCGCCCGAACAGGGACTTGAACCCTGGACCCTCAGATTAAAAGTCTGATGCTCTACCGACTGAGCTATCCGGGCCCTGAGTACAGCCTTTAACCACACTCTGTTACAGCGCTGAAACTAACCACCTGCTCCACACTCTCTGCATCTTCCTCACCTGTTCATCCAACTTCCCCTGGAACCATCAATGTGATTCACCCCAACCTCCCCCCACCCCCCTCACACTAATCACTCTCTCTGGAAAACAGCTCCCCTGCTGAATTTAACATCTTCTTCCCCAATAAATAATTCACAACACTTTCTGGGAATAAGAGGGCACATATTTAAAGTGTAAAACACAATTACTGCGGATGCGAGAGTCTGAAACCAAAAGAAAATGCTGGAAAATCTCAGCAGCATCTGTAAGGGGGGGGAAAAGAGTCGCCTTTTCGAGTCCAGACGACCCTTTGTCAAAGTTCTGACAAACAGATTTAAAGTAACTGGTAAAAGAAGCAAAAAAAAGCGACAGGAAAACTATTTCCGCGCAGCCGGTGGTTAAGGCCTGCGACGCACTGCCCGAGCGTGTGGTGGAGGCAGGTTCAATCGAAGCCTTCGGAAAGGGACTGTTGTCCGAAAAGGGAGGTTGTGCAGAGTTACGGGGAGGAGAGGGCAGGGGGAACGGCGCTGAGCCATTTGCTCATTGGGAGAGCCGGTGCAGGCACGATGGGCCGAGCGGCCTCCTTCTGCGCCGTAACAATTCTGTGATCTCGACCCCGATCGAATTCCCTCATAATCTTAAAGGCCTCAGTCGCCTCTTTTGTTAAAGAGCCCCAGATTGTTCACCCTGCCGTACAATTACTGTCACGTCGCTGCCAGCGAGAGAACAGTTCTCCCGAGCTTCGGTGTAAGGTCCTGTTTTCAGTGATTGCTTTTCATTCACCTTCATCGACCCCGCCCTACCCCCACCTCCCCTTCCTCGGTCAACATCCCCTTTCATTAGAAACCATCTTATGGTCCTTTCATTCTGCTGTTTCAACACACAATAACTCCATGGCAATCATAGGCCTGTCACTACCCCAAGGCCATATGTGCTACTGGGCTGCTTTATTGCCTTTTTGGAAGCAGCAGTTCTTCAAATCCGCCAACATTTAAGGAGAGAGAAACAGTGTTAATGTTTCACTTTCAATCGATGAAAGGTCACCGGCCTGCAATCTTAACCTTACATTTCTCTCTCCACAGAGGCCGAGTGTTCCGGGCATTTTCTATCTTCAACTGTGCACACCAATAATATTTCCCAATAAGTTGCGATTTTAGATCTCAGCAACTCTGTGATCCTCAAAATATAAGTTTAAGTTTATGTATTAGTGTCACATTAATACGGCAATGAAGTTACTGAGAAAATCAAAATATATTCTATATTATGAGGCAAAACAATGTACAAGTGTGTTCTATGTTTAAAACAGTTTTAACATAGAATCTTCATGCATTATCAAGCAAGAAACAGGCCATTTGGCCCAACCAGTCTGTGCTGGTCTTTATATTCTTCCACCTCCCACATCTCAGCCTTTATTTTGATTTTTTTTTAAGTGATGGTATTATTTTAGGGTTGTTTGTTACAAGCAGCTTGTGAATTTTCACCATTGATCAGTTCACTGATGAACAATCATAAAATTGTAAAATTCCTACAGTGCAGAAGGAGGCCATTCAGCCCATCGAGTCTGCACCCACTGCAATCCCACCCAGACCCTATCGCCGTAACCCCATGTATTTACCCTAGCTAGTCCCCCTGACACTAAGGGGCAATTTTAGCATGGTCAATCCACCTAACCCGCACATCTTTGGAGTGTGGGAGGAAACCGGAGCACCCGGAGGAAACCCACGCAGATACGGGGAGAACGTGCAAACTCCACACAATGGCTATGGGTAGCATTCTCTGTCAAGGGAAAGCTGATAACCTGCTCTTGCAAATCTGCCATTATAACTCGTGATTTTGAGAGGCGACAAAAAACATCGAGAGGCACAATCAAGCACACAACTTAGGAGCAGGAACAGATTCTTCAGGCCTTTGAGCCTGCTCCACCATTTGATAAAATAACGGCTGATCTGATTGTTTATTTCTTAGTGTCACAAGTGGGCTTACATTAACACTGCAATGAAGTTACTGTGAAAATTGTGGCCTCAGCTCCAGTTTCACGTTGACCCCCTGTTGGGGATAAAATCCTAATAGGTTAGTGAAAATTTTAAATCATTCGATGTTTAAGACAGAACTACCAGCATCAAGATAAATGATGTTAAATCAGACTTATAGTATTTGATTGGATTTGATTTATTGTTGTCACGTGTATCAGTATACAGTGAAAAGTATTGTTTCTTGCATGCTACACAGACAAAGCATACCGTTTATAGAGAAGGAAAGGAGAGGGTGCAGAATGTAGTGTTACAATCACAGCTAGGGTGTAGAGAATGATCAACTTAATGCAAGGTAGGTCCATTCAAAAGTCTGATGGCAGCAGGGAAGAAGCTGTTCTTGATTTGGTTGGGATGTGACCTCAGACTTTTGTATCTTTTACCCGACGGAAGAAGATGGAAGAGAGAATGTCCGGGGTGCATGGGGTCCTTAATTATGCTGGCTGCTTTGCCGAGACAAGTGTAGACAGAGTCAATGGATGGGAGGCTGGTTTGCGCGATGGACTGGGCTACATTCACAACCTTTTGTAGTTTCTTGTGGTCTTGGACAGAGCAGGAGCCATAAGCAAACAAGGGAGTGGGCTGCACACATACGAAATGCAGTAAGAAATTTAAACAAGTAATGGTGATTTAAAAACATATATGTTGATATTTTGGAATGTATTAAATTACTTTATAAATGTATTTTATAAAGATCATTGTTCGCTTTAGCCAAAGGCAGAATGCTGCAAGGTATGATGGTAAAGGGCATTCAGACAGAACCACATTCTAAGGGAATAATGAAACCGTGGAAATATGTAAGCTTTATCAGCAGAGTTTCTAATGGTGAAACACTCAGGGTAACTTTATGATAAGATGGATACATGCCCGGATGCAGGATCATGTTTAAAGTTTATTTATCAGGACCAGTAGGCTTACATTAACACTGCAATGAAGTTACTGTGACAATCCCCTAGTCGCCACACTCCGGCGCCTGTTCAGATACACTGAGGGAGAATTTAGCATGGCCAATGCACCTAACCAGCACGTTTTTTGGACTGTGGGAGGAAAGCGGAGCACCTGGAGGAAACCCATGCAGATACAGGGAGGATGTGCAGACTCAGCACAAAGGAGTATTGAGTGAGTCTGACTTGACAGTGACCTGAAGGGAAATTTGTGGGAATGTTAACTTTGAACTTAGTGGCCAGGCGTCTGGTTACTAAAGGACGCAGGATATTGAGTTGGCCAAAATGAAAGGAAATGTCTGGATTTTATAGACAAATGAAATACCATTATACCAGAAGGTAAGATGCAATTGGCTGGAGTATATGACAGGTATTATTGTTGATTTATGTATATTGAAGATGATTGATTCAAAACTAATGAAAGGCAGATGTATCTGATAAGGAAGTGTATAATTGACCCAAGTGTATAATTGACCCATCTTGAACTGCATACGTCTGAACTTATTGGAGATGTCTGGCTGCTCTCCGCCTGGAGGGGCCTAAGACTCTTCGATAATTTCTTCCTACAATCGTTGCTCAAATAAAGTTATGTCTTTAACTGAGTCACTGGCTTTTGTGAGTCTTGTATTGTCTGAAGTTTCGGTGATACCCAGCTACCTCGCAAACCCTGCAACACCCCTTACACTCTTTGACTCCTTTTTCTATCAAGAATCTACCTTTCTCAGATTGTGGTCAATTCATCAGCTGAAAACCACGGTATGATCTTGTACAAGAAGAATAAATACTTGATGAACTACCTAGTGTTCAGGAATAGAATCATATAATTAGAGAATTCCTGCAGTGCAGATGAGAGTATAAGATAGCTCTTGTAACTTCTGTTATCCTTACAAATCTGTATATATCTGCAAAGGTATAGATGGGGTGAAGGAGTGATGTAATATAGTTCATCTTTTCTTGTTTAATAATTGTTTTTATTCTTTTGTTAAATGTTCATCAGTTGACTCCTGTGACTCTGCTCAGTAGCAGCCTTCACATCTCTAAACAAAAAATAAAAGTTAGGATTTATCAAGCTGGGCTCCACCCTGGGATCTGACTTATCCAATTAGCTGGGATTATAAAGTCTAAGCTGGTGGTTGTGTAAAGGTATCCCAGTGCTTGTCAACATCTTCAGAAGACAGGAAGTGAAAAAAGTTGCAGAGGGCTCAGAGGGTTAAATTACGAGCATAAATGGCATAAACTTGGCTTGCATTTCCCTGAATGTGGAAGATTGAGGGATTATCTGGTTAGAATATAGAACAGTACAGCACAGGAACAGGCCCTTCGGCCCACAATATTGTGCCGAACATGACGCCAAATTAAACTAATCCCTCCTGCCTGCCCTTGGTCCATATCCCTCTATTCCTCACATTATTCATGTGCTTATCTAAAAGCTCCTTAAACGCTCCTATCATATCTGCCTCCACCACCACCCCTGGCAGTGCATTTCAGACACCTACCACTCTTTGTGTAAAAAACGTGCCCCTCACATCACCTTTGAACTTTGTGTAAAAAACGTGCCCCTCACATCACCTTTGAACTTTCCCCCTCTCACCTTAAGTGCATGCCCCTAGTATTAGACATTTCAACTCTGGGAAAAAGATTCTGACTGTCAACCCTACCTATGCCTCTCATAATTTTATAGACTTCTATCAGGTCTCCCCTCAGCCTCTGCTGCTCCAGAGAAAACAACCCTAGTTTGTCCAGCCTCTCCTTGATTTGATTTATTATTGTCACATGTATTAGTATACAGTGAAAAGTATTGTTTCTTGCGTGCTATACAGACAAAGCATACCATTCGTAGAGAAGGAAAGAAGAGAGTGCAGAATGTAGTGTTACAGTCATAGCTAGGGTGTGGAGAAAGATCAACTTAGTGCAAGGTAGGTCCATTCAAAAGTCTGATGGCAGCAGAGTTGGTTGGTACGTGATCTCAGACTTTTGTATCTTTTTCCCAACGGAAGAAGGTGGAAAGTACATCCGGGGTGCGTGAGGTCCTTGATTATGCTGGCTGCTTTTCTGAGGCAGCAGGAAGTGTAGACAGTTTCAGTAGATGGGAGGCTGGTTTGAGTGATGGACTGGGTTTCGTTCATGACCCTTTGTAGTTTCTTGCGGTCTTGGACAGAGCTATGATACAACCAGAAAGGATGCTTTCTATGTTGCGTCTGTAGAAGTTGGTGAGAGTTGTAATGGACATGCCAAATTTCCTTAGTCTCCTGAGAAAGTAGAGGCGTTGGTGGGCTTTCTTAACTATAGCGCCCACATTGAGGGACCAGGACAGGTTGTTGGTGATCTGGACACCTAAAAACTTGAAGCTCTCAACAATTTCTACTTCGTCCCCGTTGATGTCGACAGGGGCATGTTCTCCTTTATGCTTCCTGAAGTCGATGACAATCTCCTTCATTTTGTTGACATTGAGGGAGGGATTATTGTCACCGCACCAGTTCACCAGATTCTCTATATCATTCCTATACTCGGTCTCATCATTGTTTGAGATCTGGTGGTGTCATTAGTAAACTTGAAAATCGTGTTGGAGGGGAATTTGGCCACACAGTCATAGGTGTATAAGGAGTATAGTAAGGGGCTGAGGACACAGCCTTGTGGAGCACTAGTGTTAGAACATAGAACATAGAAAAAATACAGCACAAACAGGCCCTTCGGCCCACAAGTTGCGCCAGTCATGTCCCTACCTACCTAGGCTTATATATAGGCTTACCTATAACCCTCAATCCTATTAAGTCCCATGTACTAATCCAGAAGTCTCTTAAAAGACCCTATCGAGTTTGCCTCCACCACCACTGACGGCAGCCGATTCCACTCACCCACCACCCTCTGAGTAAAAAACTTACCCCTGACATCTCCTCTGTACCTACTCCCCAGCACCTTAAACCTGTGTCCTCTCGTAGCAGCCACTTCAGCCCTGGGAAAAAGCATCCGAGAATCCACCCGATCTATACCTCTCAACATCTTGTACACCTCTATCAGGTCACCTCTCATCCTTCGTCTCTCCAAGGAGAAAAGACTGAGCTCCCTCAGCCAATCCTCATAAGGCATGCCAACCAATCCAGGCAACATCCTTGTAAATCTTCTCTGCACCCTTTCAATCATTTCCACATCCCTCCTGTAATGAGGCGACCAGAACTGAGCACAGTACTCCAAGTGGGGTCTGACGAGGGTCTTACAAAGCTGCATCAGTATCTCCCGACTCCTAAACTCAATCCCTCGATTGATGAAGGCCAGCACACCATACACCTTCTTAACTACCTCCTCTACCTGCGAGGCCGATTTAAGAGTCCTATGGACCCTGACCCCAAGGTCCTTCTGATCCTCTACACTGCTAAGAGTCTTACCCTTGATATTATACTCCTTCATCCCATTTGACCTGCCAAAATGGACCACTACACATTTATCCGGGTTGAAATCCATCTGCCACTTCTCCGCCCAGTCTTGTATCCTATCTATGTCACGCTGCAGCTTCTGACATCCCTCCAACCTATCCACAACACCACCAACCTTCGTGTCATCGGCAAACTTACCAACCCATCCCTCCACTTCCTCATCCAGGTCATTTATGAAAATGACAAACAGCAAGGGTCCCAGAACAGATCCCTGGGGCACTCCACTGGTGACCGACCTCCATTCAGAAAAAGACCCGTCTACAACCACTCTCTGCCTTCTGCAGGCAAGCCAGTTCTGAATCCACACGGCAACAGCCCCTTGGATCCCATGCCCTCTCACTTTCTCGAGAAGTCTTGCATGGGGGACCTTATCAAATGCCTTGCTGAAGTCCATGTAAACCACATCTACCGCTTTTCCTTCGTCAATGTGTTTAGTCACATTTTCAAAGAACTCCACCAGGCTCATAAGGCACGATTTGCCTTTGACAAAGCCGTGCTGACTACTTTTGAGCATACTAAACTTCTCAAAATGTTCATAAATCCTGTCCCTCAGGATCTTCTCCATCAACTTACCAACCACTGAGGTTAGACTCACCGGTCGGTAATTTCCTGGGCTATCCCTATTCCCTATAGTGTTGAGGATGATCGTGGAGGAGGTGTTGTTGCCTGTCCTTACTTACTGCTGTCTGTGGGTTAGGAAGTCTAGTATCCAGTGGCGGGAGCCAAGCCCCAGGCCATGAAGTTTGGAGATGAGTCTCATAGGGATAATGGTGTTAAAGGCTGAGCTGTATGACAAAGGTGTCTTTGTTATCTAGGTATTCCAGGGTTGAGTATGGCTCAGACCCTCTAATACCAGAAACATCCTGGTAAACCTCTTCTGAGCCCTCTCCAAAGACTCCACTTCCTTCCTGTAATGTGGCGACCAGAATTGAATACTCTGTGCGGCCTAGCCAACGTTTTATAAAGTTACAACATGACATCCTGACTCTTGTACTCAGTGCCTCGACCAATAAAGGCAAGCATACCATACGCCTTCTTTACCACCCTATCTACTTGTGTGGCCACTTTCAGGAAGCTGTGGACTTGAACCCCAAGATCCCGCTGTACATCAATGCTGTTCAGGGTCTTGCCATTTACTGTATACTTACCTTTAACACTTGATCTCCCAAAGTGCAGCATTGGGGCGGCACGGTAGCACAGTGGTTAGCACTGCTGCTTCACAGCTCCAGGGTCCCGGGTTCGATTCCCTGCTCGGGTCACTGTCTGTGTGGAGTTTGCACATTCTCCTCGTGTCTGCGTGGGTTTCCTCCGGGTGCTCCGGTTCCCTCCCACAGTCCAAAGATGTGCGGGTTAGGTTGATTGGCCAGGTTAAAAATTGTCCCTTAGAGTCCTGAGATGCGTAGGTTAGAGGGATTAGCGGGTAAATATGTGGGGGTAGGGCCTGGGTGGGATTGTGGTCGGTGCAGACTCGATGGGTCGAATGGCCTCCTACTGCACTGTAGGGTTTCTAGGATTTCTACCTCACAATTGCCTGGATAAAACTCCATCTGCCATTTCTCTGCCATATCAGCGGCTGATCTATATCCCGCTGGTTAAGGTGTTTAAAATGTTAAAAGGATCAATTAGGTAGATACAGAAGTTCCCTGTGGGCAGATTTGCTGGAGGCTGGCGGGGATGGGGGTTAGGGGTGGTGCTGTAAATTGCATGGGGCCTTTTCTGCCTCCTAATTGCCCTCCCCCAAACTGGTCAAAATTTAAAAGGCAGCAGGTGATGGGCCTTTGACCACCATTTGGGATGAGGTCCCGCCTCTAAGTGCTGCCAGCCGATCAGATTGGGAGTGATGGCTACTTCTGGGACTGCATCCAATCCCAAGAGACAGGAGCTGGATGACAGGTAGGTTGGGGCGGGTCTCGGGGGGGACCACAATCGGAGGCTCTGGGGATGGGTTGGGGATGCACCAGGAGTCCCTTATTGGAAAAGGGGGCCTCTGAAGGAGGTACGCCCTCTATCCCAGCCAAGGCCCAATCTGATTTACCTATCAGGCTTCACGCCTATCCCTGACCCCCTCCCACTGGCTGAAACATTGCAGCCAATCAGGAAGTCATTAGTAATTGGCCAATTAAGGGAAATGTAAACATGTCTCTCATTTATAACATGCAGGGATTATGGTCCAACTCCTCAGGGTAGTGTCCTAGGCCCAACCATCTTCAGCTGCTTCATCAATGACCTTCCCTTCATCACAAGGTCAGAAGTGGTTGGCACAGTGGATAGCACTGCTGCCTCACAGGGATCTAGGTTCAATTTCGACCTTGGATGACTGTGGAGTTTCCACGTTCTCCCTGTGTCTGCGTGGATTTACTCTGGGTGCTCTGGTTTCCTCCCACAGTCCAAAGGTGTGCAGGTTAGGTGGATTGGCCATGCTAAACTGCCCCTTAGTGTCAGGATGATTAATGGGGTAAATAGATGGGTTTACAGGAATAGGGTCTGGATGGGATTGTTGTTGGTCCAGGCTTGATGGGCCAAATGGCCTCCTTCTGCACTGTAGGGGTTCTATGATTCCATGAAAAGTGGTATCGCTGAATCCTCCAGTATTAACATCCTGGGGTTACCATTGCCCAGAAGCTGAACTGGACTCACCACATAAATACTCTGGCTGCAGGAACAGGTCAGAGGCTAGGAATCCTGCAGCAAATAACTCACCTCCTCACTCCCCAAAGCCTGTCCACCACCTACAAGGCACCAGTCAGGAGTGTGATGGAATACTCTTCACTTACCTGGATGAGTGCAGCTCCAACAACGCTCAAGAAATTCAAGACCATCCAGGACAAAGCGGCCTGCTTGATTGGCACCTCATCCACCACTTCCAACATCAACTCCCTCCACCATCAATGCACAGTGGCAGCAATGTGTACTATCTACAAGATGCACTGCAGCAACTCACCAAGGCTCTTTAGACAGCACCTTCCAATCCCTTGACTGCTACCACCTATAAGGGCAAAGGCAGCTGTTGCATGTGACCATGTATGAGGAGAGATTGACTAGGTTAGGATTGTTTCGCTGGAGTTCAGACGAATGAGGGAGCATCTCATAGAGACTTGTAAAATTTAACAGGACTAGGCAGGGTAGATGCAGGGAGGATTTTCCCAATGGTGGGGGAGTCCAGAACCAGGGATCACAGTTTAAGGATTTGGGGTAGACCATTTAGGACGAAGATAGGGAGATATTTCTTCAACCAAAGAGAGGTGTCCCGGGGAATACATTACCACAGGAAGTAGTTAATGCAAAACATTGAACGTATTCAAGAGGCGGCTACATATAGCACTTGAGGCGAATGAGATCAAAAGTTATGGGGAGAAAACAGGATTAAGCTATTGAGTTGGACGATCAGCCACCAACAGTGGCAGCTATATATACACAATCTACAGGATACATGGCTCCTTAGAAAGCACCGTCCAAAACCCATAATTACTACCACCTAGACAAGGACATCTTGAAAGCCCCCGCCAAGCCACTCACTATTGACTGAGTTATATCACTCTTCCTTCACTGGCCCCAGGATGCCTTAACAGCAACTATACACACAGGCTATGAATGAATTTTTTAAAAATTGCCAGTGGTGCACAATTGACAAGTGGAGTCTAGGTACTCCAGGAAGGAAGCTATACTGTAACTATACAAGTTCAGATTTAATGGAGCCTTTTTACTCCCTGGAACAAATACCCCACCTCCAAATACTCCTCACCCTTTGAAATGAAAGAAGCTGGGTTTTTTCCCCTGTACCTCTTACAAAATGCCAGCCTCACGATCAACACAGAGCAGTCAGAAGTTTCTTGTACTTTTAGCCATAAGAATAAAGCTCACTCCATCAGATGCAACAGCCTCCTCCTACTTAATAAAAATGCAGCAGACACAATTTTCCACAGTATATTTATTATGGTGTTGCATCAAAGGTGAACACATTTCATAATTCTTTTGTCTTTATTTTTTAAAATAATGCACACATTTACATAATTCTTAGACTTGAAGGAATGGTCCATAAACTCAGGACCAGTCTTCTCTGTTCCAATTTTTCAGTGTTCCTCTCCACCTTCCCAGCCTGTGGGCAGAACATTAGTATGGGCATTGTGGAAGAGACTGTGCGTCCCATCACCCCAAGGAAATGGCTGTGGATGGAAAAAAGTGTATAAGAATTCAAGCCCCAACTTCACATTTTAAACATCTGGGATCTCATTGCAATGCCTTCCCACCAAGTTCAAATCAATCATCATTTAGTGAGACCTCCACCAGAGTATATGGCAATAGATGAGATCACTATGCAGAAGATACTTCAAGAAAGCAACTTGTAGAACTGTTCAAAATGAGACTAGAAGAGTGAAGTGTCCTCTGTCCCTCAAATCGACTAGCTAGGTAACCCAATCAACTCTGAAGCCAGTCACTAGGAGGGGATTATGATCTTCCCTATTGCTCCATGCTTCCTTTTGCACACAGTTGTGGGGACTTTCATGGAGCATCACAATGTGACAACTCATCCCCCCCTTTGCACAGCCCACAACCCAGTACACTTAGTCTGAGTGGAGGTTGTGATACCCAAGTTAAGATTTCTTCAATTTTATACACAAGCTGAAGAGACAATTTCCTCGGTGTTTCGTGGGCTGGCAGCTATTTAACTGAACATGCTCCACAGTTTGGACAAGTTGGATTATGACCCACTGCCCACATCTATCTTCTCTCAGCTTCTACCCCACCCTTTTTCTCCTCCTCAGATCCAACTCTCCATCCAACTCACCCAGAGCAGCAAGAAAAATTAAACTTTCCAGTTAGGATTCAAATCACCCACCAGTTACCAGGCCCCAAGTCACTTGCCAATTTCTTAATAATAAATTTTGATCCCAAAATGCTAACAGCTGAGGAAACATGGATTACAATCCAGTCAAGGAATGTTAGACAAAATAAGTGAGGACTCAGGTGTGCCACTTGATTTATTGAAGAGCATTCAGTAACAAAAACCTGGATCTCTGATAGTTATATTACCATTCCCCATACAATATTGCACACAGAACTTCAATTACACCAACTGGAATGGCTTAGATTAGATCTTTTATCTTTCACTAGGTATTCAGGCTTCTGTTACAGGTCCAGAATAACTAAAGGATCCACAATGAAATCTGCCATTGTAACCAATTAGTATCCTAGGTCTGACAAGATAACCTGCTCCTCTATCTATTTGCATTTCACAGACAGGATTTTCTCATGGATGAAGGAATTTGATTTAATCAGTCCATAAGACCATAAGACATAGGAGCGGAAGTAAGGCCATTCGGCCCATCGAGTCCACTCCACCATTCAATCATGGTTGATTTCAACTCCATTTACCCGCTCTCTCCCCATAGCCCTTAATTCCTCGAGAAATCAAGAATTTATCAATTTCTGTCTTGAAGACGCTCAACGTCTCGGCCTCCACAGCCCTCTGTGGCAATGAATTCCACAGACCCACCACTCTCTGGCTGAAGAAATTTCTCCTCATCTCTGTTCTAAAGTGACTCCCTTTTATTCTAAGGCTGTGCCCCCGCGTCCTAGTCTCCCCTGTTAATGGAAACAACTTCCCTACGTCCATCCTATCTAAGCCGTTCATTATCTTGTAAGTTTCTATCAGATCTCCCCTCAACCTCCTAAACTCCAATGAATATAATCCCACGATCCTCAGACGTTCATCGTATGTCAGGCCTACCATTCCTGGGATCATCCGTGTGAATCTCCGCTGGACCCGCTCCAGTGCCAGTATGTCCTTCCTGAGGTGTGGGGCCCAAAATTGCTCACAGTACTCCAAATGGGGCCTAACCAGTGCTTTATAAAGCCTCAGAAGTACATCCCTGCTTTTGTATTCCAAGCCTCTTGAGATAAATGACAACATTACATTTGCTTTCTTAATTACGGACTCAACCTGCAAGTTTACCTTTAGAGAATCCTGGACTAGGACTCCCAAGTCCCTTTGCACTTTAGCATTATGAATTTTGTCACCGTTTAGAAAATAGTCCATGCCTCTATTCTTTTTTCCAAAGTGTACGACCTCGCACTTGCCCACGTTGAATTTCATCAGCCACTTCTTGGACCACTCTCCTAAACTGTCTAAATCTTTCTGCAGCCTCCCCACCTCCTCAATACTACCTGCCCCTCCACCTATCTTTGTATCATCGGCAAACTTGGCCAGAATGCTCCCAGTCCCGTCATCTAGATCGTTAATATATAAAGAGAACAGCTGTGGCCCCAACACTGAACCCTGCGGGACACCACTTGTCACCGGTTGCCATTCTGAGAAAGAACCTTTTATCCCAACTCTCTGCCTTCTGTCTGACAGCCAATCGTCAATCCATGTTAGTACCTTGCCTCGAATACCATGGGCCCTTATTTTACTCAGCAGTCTCCCGTGAGGCACCTTGTCAAAGGCCTTTTGGAAGTCAAGATAGATAACATCCATTGGCTCTCCTTGGTCTAACCTATTTGTTATCTCTTCAAAGAACTCTAACAGGTTTGTCAGGCACGACCTCCCCTTACTAAATCCATGCTGACTTGTCTTAATCCGACCCTGCACTTCCAAGAATTTAGAAATCTCATCCTTAACGATGGATTCTAGAATTTTGCCAACAACTGAGGTTAGGCTAATTGGCCTATAATTTTCCATCTTTTTTCTTGTTCCCTTCTTGAACAGTGGGGTTACAACAGCGATTTTCCAATCCTCTGGGACTTTCCCTGACTCCAGTGACTTTTGAAAGATCATAACTAACGCCTCCACTATTTCTTCAGCTATCTCCTTTAGAACTCTAGGATGTAGCCCATCTGGGCCCGGAGATTTATCAATTTTCAGACCTTTTAGTTTCTCTAGCACTTTCTCCTTTGTGATGGCAACCATATTCAACTCTGCCCCCTGACTTTCCTGAATTGTTGGGATATTACTCATGTCTTCTACTGTGAAGACTGACGCAAAGTACTTATTAAGTTCCTCAGCTATTTCCTTGTCAAAGTAAGGCTGACAATTTTGACACTACTATTGAGCACTTGGCGTGCATGCATGATACATTACTTCATAAATAGCATAACATTCTCTCCCTATTAGCAGTCCTTGAAATTTAATACTCACTTTGGTCCGGATGCGCAGATGCTCATACGGAATAAACTCTGGCCTCTCATGGCTGTGCTGCTGAGCCTTCAGGTAGCAGTTCAACATACAGACACTTACACCAGGAATAGCAACAACAAAGCTCAGGATCTTCCATAGACGCGCTGCGGGAGGAAGTGAACATATGCTACAATCAAATGTCCTTGGACACAATATATTCAGCCTTCTACACATTCGGGATGTGTCATTACAAAGCAAACTTTTAGAAAATGTTAATCCAAAAGTAGAGTCAAACTGACATGACAGATACTTGAACCTCACACTGCTTCTGTTTGACTATGTGTGTAATAAAAAATACCAGTGCATCTTGTGGGTATTTTATGTCTCTCTCTAGATTTTAATTTAAATGCTCAGAGTAGGGCACCTGCCCCTATTACAAACATTCAGATCTTTACCACTGGAAGAGCACCATTGCAGAGCCTACCTGGACCCAATTCCAACCCAGCAATGTAACTGGGACACTGCCCATCTGAACTATTACAGCTACTGATTGGAGAGCAGTAGTTGCTGTGAAGGACAACATTAATTTGATCCCTTTTATTGGTTGGTTATGTTGCTAAAGATACACAGGTGATAGACATTATTGAGAACAGAGTCCGTTGCCCCTTTAACACTGCCAATTTGTTAATGAGTTTGCTTTTGGGTTATAAAAAAGTGTAATAAAGAGTCGAGACACCAGGCGACCAAGGGGGTCATCCAACCTGACTGTCTGCCCCTCTATAGCGGCTACACGCGTGGCCGGGTGTCCCTGCAGAGGGAGCATGCAGTGTCCGAGGGCACTGGTGATGCCTTCTGTGCCTGCTGGGCACTGCAGGAGCTGGGGCATGTATCAACCCCCTTAATCATATTTTAGTTTGATGCTTTACTTTACCTTTGGGCAGTTCCCTTCTTTTTGGGAGCTATCCATTTTAATTTGTCCCTCAATTAATCTAGTTTAATTGTTTTGCCAAAAAGACTGGCAGCAGGTGACTAAGGGGGTCATCCGACCTGACTGTCTGCCCCTTTACTGCGGCTACATTTGCAGCCGGGTGTCCCTGGAGAGGGAGCATGCAGTGTCCTCAGGTGCCATTGAGGCCACGCTCAT
Source organism: Mustelus asterias (assembly GCF_964213995.1). Lineage (NCBI taxonomy): Eukaryota > Metazoa > Chordata > Chondrichthyes > Carcharhiniformes > Triakidae > Mustelus > Mustelus asterias. The sequence continues at coordinate 74,115 of NW_027590550.1, forward strand.
TGGGCCCCACAGGGACTGGAGTGTATTACTGACCACTTTAAAATCACATTTTGGTTTGATGTTTTAATTTTCCTTTATGCTTTGATTTCCCCCCCCCAATTCACTAATTTGCATCTGGGTGCCCTTGGAGACTTTCATGACAGTCATATGCCGCAGAGACTGGTGTGTATCTACAGCCCCAGGAATGATAATTTAGTTTGATAAGTTTCCTTTCGGGTTTGCCTTTTTGTTACAATAAAGGGTATTGTTAATTAGATAACTAATGTTATTGATTGAGGGCCTATAAAACCTACTGGGTTAGTCATTAGGAGGCAGAGATCTATAATGCTGTATCCTGTGAATAAACCCAAGGAAAATTTGTTTCATACACCACCTGGCTTGGATCCAACAATCCCATGTCAAAGGATACGAATAATTATAATTAAAACTTTAAAAAGATGAAAATGACATTTGAGTTACTATAAATGGCACAAACAAACCAGTGAGAACTTCTGGACTCAGCAATAAAAGGGGCGGTCGTGGAATTTGCAGCACATGATATAATGGGAATTACAGTGCAGATAACCTTCAGGAGGGCAAATGAAAATTACGAAAAAAAGTCATTTGCATCAAGTCTCCTAATCGAGCTCATTCGTCCCCATTACAGCCACCGCTCATCTTGAATCCAAAAATAACTCGAGGATTGCTCACATTGTTAGGATTTTAACTTTTGCAGCAAAAGGTGAAGACAAGTGAGGCCCTCATCCCAGCCTCTGATAAATGTGAACCAGTTCATGACTGCAATATATGAATTAAAAAGGTGCTTTAATTATTCTGGCCATAACCTTGAGCACACACATGAATACAACCTTGCATCAAACCCTTTGCCTACTTACAGGATGTTACATTCTAAGTGCTTATCAGGTTATTTTATAAAGTTAAGCGCCGCAAAACTACTTCTCATTGAGGAAATTGAATTATTAGTGATTTGGGGCCATTTTAGTTGCGGAAGAGGGAGGGTTAACCACAGCTATGGTGCACCGTAAGGGGAAGTAGCGCAGTAATGCAGCGCGGGCCCCAGGGTCGCCACCAATCCTGCTCCAATTACAGGCTGAGCGGAGCCGGGAGCCTCGGACGCGGCTGGAAACGGGTGGCGGTGAGTGAAGCCCCGGGCCCGCAGTGAGGGAGAGGCCGCGGATGGAGCCAAGGTCATCGCCGCTTGTCCCCCCGGTGTCGACCCAGGCTGGGCCGCACACCAGCCGCCCGCCGCCACCCCGATCCCCCCGGGCCCGCGCTTACCCGACTGGTGCTCCTCGCCGCCCGCCGCCGCTGCCAGCTGCCGAGCGGAGCTGAATCCCCGGCGGAGAACCCCAGCCCAAACCGCCGCCATCTTGTCACAGAGAGAACAGTGCGCAGGCGCGGGGATGGGCCCGTTAACCGCCAACCCGGGGGCAAAGGTCACAGCAAATCACATCAGTTTTATTATCAGAGCCCGAGGAAGAGTGTTTATATCAACATCGGTGACCCCGTTAGCGTTGCGATAGTTTCTGTTTTATAATATGTGCTTATCAGGTGGGCGGGTTCAGGGTGAATGGGGCGTGACCATGATGAAGGGGGCGGGGTTAGACTGAACGGCGCGGGGGTCAGGGGAAGGGGCAGAGTTAGGATGGAGGGGCGTGGCCAGGCTGAAGGGGCGGGGTCCGGCTGAAGGGGCGGGGTCCGGCTGAAGGGGTGGGGCCAGGATGAAGGGGCGGGGTCCGACTGAAGGGGTGGGGCCAGCATGAAGGGGCGGGGTCCGATTGAAGGGGTGGGGCCAGCATGAAGGGGTGGGGCCAGGATGAAGGCGGGAACAGGGTGAAGGGGCAGCAAGGCCTCAGCATGAGGAACTTTCTAAGCCAATCTGTCCAATATTCTGCACTAGGAAGCTCCTCTTCCCCTGACTATACTAACCACTCTTTATCCTTATTGTCCACCCCATTACCCTCCACATTTTCCTCCATTTCTGCCATCTTCAGCCTAATGCCACCATCGCACATATCTTCCCTACTCCCTTTTCAGCGTTTCCAAGGGACTGTGCCCTCTGCAAGTCCCTGGTCCACTCCTCACTCATCCCCCAACACAGAAGATCAATATAACTGCCTTTTTAACCTTCTCCCTTTGCACTATCGATGGCCTCAAACATTCCACAGAACTGTAGAAAAGATACAGCACTGAAGGAGGCCATTCAGCCCATTTTGTCCATGCTAGCCTGAGGACACACAGGTGCCCTTTCTAATCCCTCCTTCCTGCACCTAGCCCTTAGAAATGAAGCAACAATTTAGACTTTTCTCAATTTAGTCTACTGTAGTTACTGTTAACAATGTGGTCTCCTCAACATTCCAATGATGTCCACATGAAGCTCAAACAACAGCATCTCCTCCCAGTTAGGTACTTCCAAACACAACATTTTTGATCAAAACCACTGCGCTAGTCTTTTTTGAACAGCTGTTGCCATTGTGATGAAACACAACATAACTGATATTGGAGGTTGGGAACTCTAGTTTCCAATGAGCCTTGGGCCTTTTGCTCAAGCGTGGCCAGTGCACAGATTGTTTATTTTACCTTTTTAAAAACAAGAACAAACAACACGAAAAGCAGGTTGGGTGATCTGAATCAGAGCACCATTACTGAGGTTGATGCCCCAAAACGCAGGACACAGGATTTGATTTGATTTATTATTGTCACACATTGGCATACGGTGAAAAGTATTGTTTCTTGTGCAGTATGTAGACAAAACATACCATTCGCAGAGTATATAGGGAGAAGGAAAGGAGAGAGTGCAGAATGTAATGTTACAGTCATAGCTAGGGTGTAGAGAAAGAACTTAATGTAAGATAAGTCCATTCAAAGCTCTCATGGCAGCAGGGAAGAAGCTGTTCTTGAGTCAGTCAGTAGCTTTTCTCAAACTTTTGTATCTTTTTTCCGGTGTAAGAGGTGGAAGAGAGTATGTCTGGGATGCGTGGGGTCCTTCATTATGCTGTCTGCTTTTCCGAAGCAGCGGGAAATGTAAACAGAATCAATGGATGGAAGGGTGGTTTGCGTGATGGAGGGGGACAGAGAGAAGTCCCAGAAGAAAATCTCGGGCAGGAACAAATTCAGGGATCAGAAAGAGGTGCCAGAAGTCAAGTTAAAAGAAAGGAGTAGAGCAATGGGCTCAGAATTAAAGAGAGAGCTGCAAGGAGCAGACTTGAAGTGAGGTGGGCTTGAGAGAATACCTGAGGATCTGAGGAGGCAGCCAAAGACTCCTTACCGTGGGCCTTTTGGAGTCGTGGGGTTCTGCTTAGCACGGCCACAAGAATTAGAATTGAGGCATTGCTGGACCAGGAACCAAAGTCCTCTGTTTTTCCACATTTATCAAATAATTACTTCATATTTGGTAATTTAGTCTTTAAGTGTTTGACAGAGCAGTGGTAAGACTAATGGAAATTGGACAATTCAAATTAATGTCACTTTAAACTAATGAAAAATTGGCCACACTAACGTGTAACACAGTATAAAAAGGAAATGTAACATTCCCTGTGATGGGTCCCAGAACGTGCTTTCACACTGACTGACTAATTACAGTAAGAAGTCTAACAACACCAGGTTAAAGTCCAACAGGTTTATTTGGTAGCAAAAGCCACGAGCTTTCGGAACAGGCTGTCCCTTCGTCAGGTGGGTGGGAGTTGACGACAGCCTGTTCCGAAAGCTCGTGGCTTTTGCTACCAAATAAACCTGTTGGATTTTAACCTGGTGTTGTTAGACTTCTTACTGTGTTTACCCCAGTCCAACGCTGGCATCTCCACATCATGACTAATTACAGGGCAGCCAGTGTGAAATGCGCTCTGTGAAAGGATCAACTTTTCGGGGTAGGACAGGAAGAGAGTGGGCGCTGAGAAAAGTGAGGGTGCAGGCTGGCGCTTCCCATGCAGGGGGATAACCCCTGCCGAGCTGTCCCAGGCAACTGCAGACCTGCAAAAAAATAGATAACGGCAGAAAAAGGTACGCAAACACACTTCAGTCCCCAGGCACATTTGTTAATTTTATTTCAGCTCTGACCTTTCATCCTGCCCTGGATCGAGGTTGCACCTTGAATGAAAAGACCGCCTGGCCAATCGGCCCACCAGGCAACCGTAGAGGTAGACGGGCCGCATAAAATTATGGTGAATTGGCATCTTAATGGGCTGAATTGCCTGCTTTGGTTGGCGGTGGGCACACGTCCAACTCTTGTGCATGCCCACCAACCAAAATATCACACGAGTTGTGCACTGATATTGGGACACATGCCTAATACCTTCTTGCGCGATTTCACGCACTTTCGGCCATTTTGCATATAAAATTCTGGCCTGTGATTTTGAAATCTGACCTCTACAGAATGTTGTCTTCAATTGCATTTCTGGATATTTTATACGCCAGCACACAAAAATAGCCTGAGGAAGGAAATTTAAATTTCCTACAATTTTCACAACGGCGGCCTGAGCTTAGAAGAGATGTGTGCACGGGGATCTTACACAAAGTCTTCATTACCTGCAAAAATACCTCACAAAAATACCGTGGCATCGGGAGGGTGCTACAAGCTGGAATTTACAGTCAAAAAGCATGGAATCATAGAACAGAATGCCTACAGTGTAGAAGAGGCCATTCGGTCCATCGGTCTGCACTGACTCTCTGACAGAGCATCTAACCCAGGTCCTAACCTTGTCACCCCAAATATTTACCCCGCTAATCCCCCTAACCTATGCATCTTAGGACACTAAGGGGCAATTTAGCACAGCCAGTCAGCCTAACCAGCACGTCTTTTGGACTGTGGTAGGAAACGGGAGCACCCGGAGAAAACCCACGCATACACGGGGAGAATGTGCACACTCCGCACGGTCACCCAAGGCTGGAATTGAACCCGGGTCCCTGGCGTGTGAGGTAGCAGTGCTAACCACTGTGCCACCGTGCCAAAGGTTTACTTTCCTGACCCCATTCCCACTCCATGGGGAGACAGAAATCTGGCTCAAGAGGTCTAACAGTGGAAATAAATCTGATTATAGTGAGAATGTTAGCCAGGGTGAAGAATAATGCACTCCTCAGAGTAGTAACAGATAAAGATAAGTTTGATTCAAGGAAGCAAACGTGGGGGGTAATTCCAAGGGGCAAAGTGCCAATGCCCAGAGGGCAACTTGGCACTGTCCGCTGGGCATCGGGTAGTGCCAAGGGGGTAGGGCTTAACAGGGGTTGGGCCTAATGGGGGCGGGGCTCTGGTGGAGATCGGTGGGGATCCCACTGCCACTCTACACTTTGGATCAGTGACAGAAGGAGGGAGGCCAGCAATTGGGGCTGGCCATCAGGGTGGTGGGGGTGTGTGTGTGTGTGTGTGTGTGTGTGTGGGGGGGGTGGTGGGGGTGGGTTGGGCTGCCGGGGAATTGGAACTGTGGTGTGGGAGGGGGGTGGGCTCGGCCTGCCGGGGGGTTGGGACTGTGGTGTGGTGGGGGCCGGGGGGGGGGTTGGTCTGCCGGTGGGGTAGTGGGGGTATCGAGACGGGCCGAGGTGGGGGTGAATCAAGACTGGGCCCGGACACATTGGGGAGGCCAGCGATCAGCCCGTGGGGGGATCGGTCGGGCAGCAATGCGGGGATCGCGGGGCTGGCCAATGATCAGTAGGCCGGCAGTGCAGGGCTACTGCGCATGCGCCGATCTTGGTGCTGACAGATCGGCGCCCGCACAGCGCTATGCTGCCAACCCCACCCACTGGATTTTCAGAGTGAATCACTCTAGTGCACTCTACAAACCTCTACCACCTCAAAGGACATGGGCAGCAAATGCATGTGAACTCCACCCTGTGCAAGTTCCCCTCCAAACCTCATGCCCATCCTGACTTTGTAAGTATATTGCAATTCCTTTACCGTCATACTGTACTTACATCACATGGACTGCAGTGGTTCAAGAACAAACCACCATCTTAGAGATGAGCAATAATTCTGGCCTGGCCAGCAAAGCCCACATCCAGTAAAATAATAAAATAAAAATGGACAGGTGAAGGCTGAGTGTTGGAAATTTTTTAAATACTGTAGCATTTGTATGCCCCGACAGAAAGTACTGGGTGGGACATTCCAGCCATTCCTGCCAGCAGAATCATCTGGTCCCGTGAGTTTCTTGGCAGCAGAGGGTGAAAACAATGAGAAGCCACTGACAGAGTGGGGACCGGAAGATCCCATCGCCAGCCAACGGTGTGCCACTCTGCAAAACCTGCCGTGGGTTGCATGGAAAATCCCACCCACTATCCTTGCAGATAAATGTGATGACAAGTCAGTAAGTTTCCTGTGTTTACTACTAGAGAGGATCACGGTGTGGGAAATGATAGAAGTATTTTTGTTTAAATGTGGAAGTGTTGTTATTTTCAGCTGGTCAGGCAGCAAAGTCAATTGGCACGGTGGCACAGTGGGTGGCACTGCTGCCTCAGGGTGCCAGGGACCAGGTTCGATTCCCGGCTTGGGTTACTGTCTATGCGGAGTCTGCACGTTCTCCCCATGCCTGCGTGGGTTTCCTCTGGGTGCTCCAGTTTCCTCCCACAGTCCAAGATGTGTTGGTTAGGTGGATTGTCCATGCTAAATTGCCCGTTAGTGCCCCAGGGGGATTAGCGGGATAAATACTTGGGGTTATGGAGATGGGGCCTGGGTAGGATTCTCTGTTGGAGAGTCAGTGCTGATTCGATGGGCCAAATGACCTCCTTCTGCACTGCAAGGATTCTATGTAGTTTAATCTTCCTTGGTATAGAATCAGCTTAGAATGTGAATTAGTCCTGTAATTATCGGTGTCATTCCTAATTTGCCGATTGAAGGGGTGGGTTTCTTTATAGGAAATGACTTGGCTGGGGATAAGGTGTTACTATCTCCAGGGGTTTGGGAAAAGCTCGCTGAGATTGCTGAAATGGAAATTGTACAGGGAAAACTGAACAATTTAAAAGAATCTGTGAACCTGCTGTTAAAATTAAATGCTTGAATTAAAGATACGTCTTTAGAGTGAGAAACCCAGCCAGCTGGTTTAAAAGATGACACTGGGGCACCAAGCTGAAAAGGAAATGTTAATGGTAGTTTGAGATCATGTAAAGCCGTCGTAATTAAAAACCGGAATAAGTATGAGCAAGATGAGGCAAAGAAACAGTACTCAAAGCTGCTGGTGAACAAACAGAGGAATGCTTTGAAGGCAAGTGGAAAAGTTGAATCTAGTGCTGACACAACAGAACTGCAAAAAAAAGGATATATGTACTTGAATGTAAAGTTCGGACTGAAGAAGAAATTGCTCTTGCAAGAACAGAATTAGAGAAAGCTCAAATTCCATGGGAGGAAGAAAATCCACAAACTGAATATATAGGTACATCAAGCTTTCTTAGCTGAGCACCAACATAACCTCAATGAAGTTCTTAAAACAGCTGAACAGGATTTTATTCAATGGAAACATGAACTGCCGTCACAAAAGGAGGTAGTGTTAAACCTGCAGCTCCTGGAAAAGAAAACCAAAGGGTAAGATCACGGAAAATAACAAAGTTAAGAATGATCCCAAATTTAAACAGGATGAGGTGAATTCAGTCGTCCTTCACAACAATTCAGATGTTTGATTGGTTGGAACTTTTGTTCAAGAACTTGGACATTCATAAAACGCGCAGAGATGGAGGAAAATGGAGATCAAATAAACAAAGTGGTTCAAAGTCTGTTTTAAAAAGTGAAAATCCTGATGGTGGCCTGGGATCGGAGGATAGACACGGTTTCAGTTTAACATCCAACCCAAAAGTTTGCATGTTCTCCCCGTGTCTGCGTGGGTTTCCTCCGGGTGCTCCTGTTTCCTCCCACAGCCCAAAGATGTGCAGGTTAGGTGCATTGGCCGTGCTAAATTGCCTTAGTGTCCCGGGACACTAGGTTAGAGGGATTAGAAGGATAAATATGTGGTATACAGGGATAGGGCCTAGATAGGATTGTTGTCGGTGTAGACTTGATGGGCCGAATGGCACTGTAGGGATTCTATGATTAATTTCTCTGAAAGCTGGCAACCTCTGACAGTCATGATGTGGAGATGAACCTCTGACAGTGCAGCAGTCCTGCACTCAGGAGTGTTGGCAAAGACATTTGTGCTCAAGCCCTGGAGTGGGATTCGAACTCACAACCTTTTTGTGAGTTCGGAGGCGAGAGTGACTGAGCCATGGCTGACAATCCACAATTGCTCTTGATGACAATGTGACATCTTTGTGGCCACTTTTACCGGCAACAGTTTTTAAAGACAATCTTGATTTTTTAAAAATGGTGAGGTGATGGCAGGTTGGCAGCAACTGCTGATCAAATAGTTTTGGTGATGCAGTGTGGGCTGCACGTGAAGAGTAACGAGGGGCCTAAGGATGTCATTGGAACCACATCCCAGATTTAGGGCCTTTGGGATGATAGTCAGGGGAGAAAGAAATCATACATTCCAGCATCTCACTGCAAATAAAACGTAACAAGAAAGTAGCTTGAAAGAGCGAGAGCAACAAACCAAAGCAGAAAGCTGACTGTTAATTCTGCTTTGTAATATCAGACGTCAGAGCTGTTAGCAGTGCCGCAATAGTCAGCTATTAAAGTTTTATTACAATTTAGTTAAGACCTATGGGGAGAATAAGTGTTAGTCTTGGCAGTCAATCAGGCTGAGAAGTAACTGCTGATTGCCAATTGTTTGAAACAGCTTTCAAACAGTGCGGATATAAATTGGGCAGCTACTTGTATTTTCTTTTAAACTCCCAAAACCCAGGCGTCTACTCCCAGGAGGCGTCTTTAATAATCCATTTCCTGTTCAGCTGATGCTGCAGCGTTGGCTCAGAGCCTGAGCTCCCAGTGAAATAAAAAAAGAGTTTAGCTTGGAATAGTTCCAGTAGATGGTGCTGTTTGACGCCTCATTTGCTGTATTGTGACTAAAGTTCAAATGGGAAAAAGGTTAGACAGACTTTCATCTATATAGCGCCTTTCACGACCACAGGACTTCCCAATAGACTTTACGGCCACTTTTGGAGTGGATTCGATGTTGTGACAGCTACATTTGGGACACTGGTCCAACTGCTGTGACCTGGTTGAAAACATATGTTCCCAAAAGCTGGCAGAGTCCAGAACTAGGGGTCATGGTTTGAGGAGAATATTCATAGAATCCTACAGTGCAGAAGGAGGCCATTCAGCCCATCGAGTCTGCACCGACCACAATCCCACCCAGGCCCTATCCCCATAACCCTACTGCTAATCCCCCTGACACTAAGGGGCAATTTACCATGGCCAATCAACCTAACCCGCACATCTTTGGAGGAAACCGAAGGAACCAGAAGATGTAAACCTTTTAGAACTGAGGTGAGGAGAAATGTCTTCACCCAGAGAGTGGTGAATGTGTGAAATTCACTCCCACAGAAGTAGTTGAGGCTAAAACATTGTGTGATTTCAAAAAGAAATTAGATATAACTCTTGGGGCTAAAGGGATCAAGGGATACAGAGGGGAAGGGGGGATCAGGGTATTGAATTTGATGATCAGCCATGATCAAAATGAATGGCGGATCAGGCTGGATGGGCCGAATGGCCTCCTCCTGCTTCTAGTTTCTATGTTTCTATATTTCAAATCCACATGGGCAGTAGGGATGTTGAAGCCCCTATTCCATTAGTTGCTCCTCACCTTCCAGCTGTTCTTGGCCCCTCACACCTGACCTTTGCCAGCACATAATGGAAGAGAGGGAGGCAGGCAAGTCAGAGGGTCCTCTTGGGAATCTGCTACTTGGCCTGTCAATGATAGTCAATCTTAGGTCCAGGGTTACCATGGCTGCAGAGAGGGGGTGGGGTTGCCTACCTCTCTGCTGTTGTCTAATCATGCCTCAGGTGGTCTCAGAATGGGAGCACGCCGTGTCCATTTGTAAACTTGGGCCTTCCACATCTGGAGAGAACTGTAAGGAATCGAAAGTCAATGGACACCAATAATAGAGCCGCGGTTTAAATTAGGAGTTATTTTACTTTAATTAAATTTTATGTTCAGCTTTTTTTATTCAATCATGGGATGTGGGCATTGCTGGCTTGGGGCAACATTTATTGTCCATCCCTAGTTGCCATGGTAGAGGCTTGCTACATCATTTCAGAGGGGCAGTTAAAAATCAACCACATTGCTGTGGCTCTGGAGTCACATGTAGGCCAGATCACGTAAGAACAGCAGATTTCCTTCCCTAAAGGACATTAGTGAACCAGATGGGTTTTTCTGACAATCGACAATGGTTTCATGGTCATCAGTAGATTCTTAATTCCAGACTTTTATTCAATTCAAATTTCACCATCTGCTGTGGTGGGATTCGAACTCGGGTCCCCAGAGCATTATTCTGGGCCTCTGGATTGCTAGTACAATGACAATACCACGACACCAGATCCTCCTCAATTTGCATGGGCACTTGTGCCATTGCCTTTCTGATAGTGAAACCAGCAATGCATTGTAATATCGGCAAGAGACATCACCCCTACTGATTTATCTTAAAAAAGGGCGGCTCAATTCTTCTCCCGCGCAGAAGATTCTGATCCAGGATGGGATGGAAGGTGTATGTCCACCAAATGACATAAACTCCTATAGATCTGTAGAGGGTGATTTGCAGCCCACGTTAGTGGTGCGCGGGATCGCTGATACAGCTGGAAAATCTGGAGAGATTCAGGAAACATAATCCTATCTGCAGAATTGCATTTCCCGATTTTCCACGCCCCTCGTCGTCGATGTCACGAATTTCACGCCCACAAAGGGCGAGAACCTCATTTTAATGTTTTTACTTACATTTCAACCTCATTAGGTGAATTGGCCACGGTAAATCGTCCCTTAGTGCCCCAAGATGAGTAGGTTAGATGGATTGGCCATGGTAAATGTGTGGGGGAGATGGACTGGGTAAGATACTCTGTCACAGAGTCAGTGCAGACTTGATGGGCAGAATGGCTCTTCAGCACTGAATGGCCTCTTCTGTAGGGATTCTGTGATTTGATGATTACCAAGCCCCCTCCCCCACCACCACATCACCCCCCCCGCCCCACCCTCACTGAATATTCAAACTTTGCTGATGTCACGCGGTAAGGTTTACAACAGGTTTTGAAAGACGAGATCCAATTGAGGGGATCACCCCCCCCCCCCCCCCCCACCGATGTTGCCCCCAGGTAAGTATTGCCCCCAGCCGAGATGGACATGTCTGATCAGTACCCTGCCCTTTGGCACATGTTGGCACAGTTTCAACCTGTACCCGGTGGCAGTGCGGGGGGCCCTTATGGGAGCCCGGAGTGGGGAGGTGATTGTGTGGTGTGGGGGCGAGCATGGGGAGTGAGGGTGGGGGGGGGGGGGAGCTTGCTGGGCGAGTGAGCGGGGGGGGGGGGGCTGTGGGGGGCGGCGTGTGGAATGCTGGTGATATTTGCGTGAGGGTGGAAGTTGGGGAGCCCCCAATACCTCTGTGATGGGGAACAACAATTCCTCAACAGTGGACCCAACACTGATCCCTGAGGCACATTGCTGGTCAGGGGGTGGGGAGTTGCTCAATAATTAAATAGAAACATTAGCATTTACTTGTCATGACCTCAGAATGTCCCAAGGACGTTTACAGCCAGTATGATTGAAGTATGTTCATGTTCTCATGGAGGAATCACGACAGCTGTTTTTCCCACAGCAAACTCCCACAAACAGCACGTGATAATGACCAGACAACCTCTTTGTTTTTGGGGATCTAAGTTTAAATATTGACCAGACCCCTGGTGATAACCCCCCCTGCTCAACTTCAGAATAGTTCGATGGGAAGCCTTTTGTCCACTTGGAGAACAGCTGGGGCCTCAGTCTAACATCTCATCTGAATGACAGTGCCTCCAACAGTGCAGCACTCCCTCAGGATTGGAGAATCCAATCTGCCCAGCTTTTAATCCTTAAACCTTGAGGGTAGGACTTGAATGCAAAACCTTCTGATTAAGAGGCTAGAGCAATATTAACTGAGTTTAAAGTTTATTAGTGTCACAGGTAAGCTTACATTAACACCGCAATGAAGTTACTGTGAAAATCCCCTAGCCGTCACACTCCGGCGTCTGTTCGGGTACACTGAGGGAGAATTTAGCATGGCCAATGCACCTAACCAGCACGTCTTTCAGACTGTGGGAGCAAGCCAGAGCACCCGGAGGAAACCCACGCAGACAGGGGAATAATGTACAGACTCCGCACAGACAATGACCGAAGCCAGGAATTGAACCCGGGTCCCTGGCACTGTGCTGACCACCGCATCACCGTGCTGCCTCTGAGTCACTGTCCAGGGTGAAGCTAAGTCTCCTGGAGCACAGAGGCCTAGGATCCAACCGTGGAGTTATCTGATCCATACTGGGGCCATTAGAATTGGCATCAATGCCCTGGGCAAAGGAAGGTATTAGACACTGCGAGGATCTCCGATTCACGGACAAGGAACCCCAACATGTGTGGACATTGAGTGAGGGCAGGAATGGCCTTGGCTGTAATGCCCTCCCTGAAGAATTGCCTGCCAACATTAGCTGGAAGAGGCCATTCAGTCATAGAGATATACAGCATGGAAACAGGCCCTTTGGCTCAACTCGTCCATGCCGACCAGGTTTCCTAAACTGAACTAGTCCCATTTGCCTGCATTTGGCCCATATCCCTCTCAATCTTTCCCATCCATGTACCTGTCCAAATATCTTTTAAATGTTGTAATTGTACCTGCCTCTACCACCTCTTCTGGCAGCTCATTCCATATACACACCATCCTCTGTGTGAAAAAGTTGCCATTCAGGTCCCTTTTAAATCTTTTCACCCTGACCTTAAACCTATGCCCTCTACTTTGGACTCCCCTACCCTGGGGAAAAGACTCTGACTATTCACCTTATCCATGCCCCTCATGATTTTATAAACCTCTATAAGACCACCCTTCATCCTCCAGGGAAAAAATCCCAGCCTATCCAGCCTCTCCTTATAATTCAAACCTCCCCCAGTCCCGGTAACATCCTTGTAAATCTTTTTTGCACCCTTTTCAGTTTAATAACATCCTACAGCAGGGCGATCAGAATTGTACCTGTGACGCCATTTTCAAGGAACTATGTACCTGCACCCCTACGTCTCTCTGTTTGGCCCTACCATTAACTGTGTAAGTCCTGCTCTGGTTTGTCTTACAAAAATGCAAACCTTGCATTTATCTGAATTAAACTCCATCTGCAATTCCTCGGCTCACTGGTCCAGTTGACCAAGAACCTGTTGCAATCCTAGATAACCTTCTTCACTGTCCATTACACCAACAATTTTGGTGTCATCACAAGCTCACTAACCACGCCTCCTATATTCTCATCCAAATCGTTCATATAAATGGCAAACAACAGTGGACCCAACCCTGAGGCACACCGCTGGTCATAAGCCTACAGTCTGAAAAACAATCCTCTACCACCACCCTCTGTCTCCTACCAGCAATGATGTGGAGATGTGGCTGTCCTGTCTGGAGACAATACACATCTCTTTAGCCTGTCTTGATGCTCTCTCCACTGACATTGTTTGTATCTTAAAGACTTGATTAGCTGTAAGTATTCGCATTCCAACCATTATTCATGTAAATTGAGTTTGTGTCTTTATATGCCATGTTTGTGAACAGAATTCCCACTCACCTGAAGAAGAGGCTTGGGGCTCCGAAAGCTTGTGTGGCTTTTGCTGCCAAATAAACCTGTTGGACTTTAACCTGGTGTTGTTAAGCTTCTTACTGTGTCCTACCAGCAATCCAATGTTGTATCCAATTGGCTAGTTCTCCCTGTATCCCATGTGATCTAACCTTACTGACCAGTCTACCATGCGGTACTTTGTCAAAGGACTTGCTAAAATCCATGTAGATAACGTCTACTGCGCTGCCGTCATCTATTTTCTTGGTCACCCCTTCAAAAAAAACTCTCAAATTTGTAAGAGCTGGGCCAGAATTCTCCCGTCCCATCCGCCATGGGAATTGTAGCGGGTGGGGGTGCGGGGGGGGGGGGGGGGGGGGAGGGGGTGGGGGTATGGTGAGGAGCGGACCATGCAAACAAAGGTGCATTGACCTCAGGCGGGATTCTCTGGTTTTGAGGCGAGCATGGCCGGAGAATCCCATCCGTGATTTCCCACGCCCAAAGCTGTGGTGACTATCTTTAATCAGTCCTTGCCTTTCCAAATGCCTGTAGATGCTTTCTCTCAGAATCCTCTCCAACAACTTATCCACCACTGACATTAAGCTCATTGCTCTGCAGTTACCTGGCTTCTCCCTGCCGCCTTTCTTAAATAACGGCACAACATTTGACCCCCTCCGGCACCTCACCTGTGGCTGTCAATGATACAAATATCTCTGCTCGGGGCCCTACAATTTCTTCCCTAGCTTCCCACAATGTCCTGGGATGCAACTGATCAGTTCCCGGGGATTTATCTGCTTTTATGCATTTTAAGATCCCCAGCACCTCCTCTTCTGTAATGTGGATTCTTTTCACGATATCACCATTTACTTCCCCGAGCTCCCTCGCTTCCATGTCTTTCTCCACGATAAATATTGAAGAGAAATATCCGTTTAGGATCATACCCATCTCCTATGGCTCCACACATAGACAACCTCGTTGATCTTTAAGGGGCCTTATTCTTTCCCTAGTTACTCTTTTGCCCTTAATATACTTGTAGAATCTCTTTGGATTCTCCTTTACCTTAATTGCCAAATCTAAGTCATGTCCCCTTTTTGCCCTCCTGATTTCCCTTTTAAGTGTACTCCGACACCCTCTATACGCCTCAAGGGATTCACTTGACCCCAGCTGCCTATACCTGACCTATGCTTCCTTCTTTTTATTGACCAGAGCCTCAACATCTCTAGTTATCCAGTGTTCCTGCTCCTGCCAGCCTTGCCCTTCACCCTAAAAGCTGGCACTGGACTCCCATTATCTTGCTTTTGAAAGCCTCCCACTTGCCAGATGTTCCTTTACCTATGAACAGCCTCCCCCAATCGACTTTTGAAAGTTCCTGCCTAATACCATCAAAATTGGCCTTGCCCCCAATTTAGAACTTTAACTTGTGGACCAGACCTATCCTTTTCCATAACGACTTTAAAACTAATAGAATTATGGTCACTGGTCCCAAAGTGTTCCCCCATTAACACTTCAGTCACTTGCCCTGCCTTATTTCCCAAGAGGAGATTGAGTTTTGCCCCTTCTCCAGTAGGGCCATCTACATATTGATTGAGAAATTTTTCCTGAATACGCTTAACAAATTCCTCCCCATCCAAGCCCTTAACGCGATGGCAGTTCCAGTCTATCATAGAAATCATAGAAACTCTACAGTGCAGAAGGAGGCCATTCGGCCCATCGAGTCTGCACTGACCACAATCCCACCCAGGCCCTACCCCTACATATTTACCCACTAATCCCTCTAACCTACGCATCTCAGGACTCTAAGGGGCAATTTTTAACCTGGCCAATCAACCTAACCCGCATATCTTTGGACTGTGGGAGGAAACCGGAGCACCCGGAGAAAACCCACGCAGACACGAGGAGAATGTGCAAACTCCACACAGACAGTGACCCGAGCCGGGAATCGAACCCGGGACCCTGGAGCTGTGAAGCAGCAGTGCTAACCACTGTGCTACCGTGCCGCCCACATTTTCTATGTTTGGAAAATTAAAATCCTCCATGATTACAACCCTATTATTCTTGCAGCGATCTGCGATCTCCCTACATATTTGCTCTTCAATTTCCCACTAACTTTTGGGGGGGTCTATAGTACAATCCTATAAAAGTGATATCCCCTTCTTATTTCTCAGTTCCACCCATACAGCCTCACTGGATGATCCCTCAGGAATATCCCAAGTACTGCAGTGATGTTTTCCAAAACGCAACTCCTCCTCCTCTCTTGCCTCCCCTTCTATCATAGAAACATAGAATCATAGAAACCCTGCAGTGCAGAAGGAGGCCATTCGGCCCATCGAGTCTGCACCGACCACAATCCCACCCAGGCCCTATCCCCACATATTCACCCGCTAATCCCTCTAACCTACGCATCCCAGGACTCTAAGGGGCAATTTTTAAACCTGGCCAATCAACCTAACCCGCACATCTTTGGACTGTGGGAGGAAACCGGAGCACCCGGAGGAAACCCACGCAGACACGAGGAGAATGTGCAAACTCCACACAGACAGTGACCCGAGCCGGGAATCGAACCCAGGACCCTGGAGCTGTGAAGCAGCAGTGCTAACCACTGTGCTACCGTGCCGCCATATCCTTCCTATAGCATCTGTACCCCGGAACATTGAGCTGCCAACCCTGCCCCTCCCTCAGCCAGTCTCTGTAATAGCTATAATATCCCAGTCCCATGTACCCATCCATGCCCTGAATTCATCTGCCTTACCTATCAGGCCTCTTGCATTGAAATAAATGCAGTTCAATTCATCAGTGTTCCCTTGTTCCCTGCCATCCTCATGCCTGCCTTGTCTATTTAACTTGCTCTCTTTAAATTCTGTATTAGCCTCAATGTTTCCTTTTGTCTCACTACTCTTTAGTGTCGCACCCCCTTTTCAGGCCAATTTAAATCCTCCAGAATAGCTATGTTCCAGTTCAGGTGCAACCTATCCCTCTTGTACAGGTCACCTCTGCCCCAAGAGTTCCCAATGCTCCAAAAATCTGAATCCCTACCCCCTGCACAGCTCCTCAGTCACGCATTCATCTGCCCTATCCTCCTCTCCCTACTCTCACTCTCATGTGGCCCCAGGAGTAATCCAGAGAATACTGCCGGTGAGGTCCTGCTTTTGAACTTCCTCCTTATATTCATTCTGCAGGACCTCATCCCTTTTTCTACCTATGTCTTTGGTACCAACACACACCACGACCTCTAACCTCCCCTTTTAGGATGCCCTGCAGCTGTTCAGTGACATCCCTTGTACAGTCAAGCTCCTTGTAGTGCCAGAAGCTTGGCTCTGACTGCACTGCTCTGAAATGCCAGCACCGTACTAATGGAATATCGGTTAGTGAGCGGGACCCCAGGGGACTCCTGCTCTAACTACCTGCCTGTTCTTTCTGGACTGTCTAGTGGTCACCCATTCCCTTCTTTCCTCTAGTCCCCTGAGCTGCGGTTTGACCACCTCTCTGAGCATGCTATCCACTTCATAACTACGTAATCCACGCAGCCCCTCAGCCCTCTTCCAATATTTAATTCGATCATGGCTGATTGGCCTCTCCATTTGCCTACGTCCTTGGATACTCGAACCCAACAAAATACCTCATTTATCTCAGTTTCGATAGCTGGAACTATCCCGCCACCTGCAGCCTCTTTGTGAAAGAGAGTTCCAATTTTTTTACCCCCCTTTGTGTGAAAAAACATGGACCCTGATGTCCCCCAGAATGAGCTGAGCTGTCATTTTTAAAATTATGACCTCTTGTTTTTGATTCCCCCCCCCCGCAGCACTCGCGTTGCATCAGATTTACCCCACAACATTCTTTAAATCGTTTTAAACACTTCCATTAGATCGCCCCTCAATCTTTTATATTCATAGATTTACTAGGATGCTACCGGGACTTGATGGTTTGAGTTATAAGGAGAGGCTGGATAGACTGGGACTTTTTCCCCTACAGCGTAGAGGCTGAGGGGAGATCTTATAGAGGTATATAAAATAGTGAGGGGCACAGATCAGCTAGATAGTCAATATCTTTTCCCAAAGGTAGGGGAGTCTAAAACTGGAGGGCATAGGTTTAAGGTGAGAGGGGAGAGATATAGAAGGGTCCGGAGGGGCAATTATTTCACTCAGAGGGTGGTGAGTGTCTGGAACAAGCTGCCAGAGGTAGTAGTGGAGGTGGGTACAATTTTGTCTTTTAAAAAGCATTTAGACAGTTACATGGGTAAGATGGGTATAGAGGGATATGGGCCAAATGCAGGCAATTGGGACTAGCTTAGTGGTTAAAAAAAGAGGCGGCATGGACAAGTTGGGCCGAAGGGCCTGTTTCCATGCTGTAAACCTCTACGACTCTATGCCATCATACTGTAACCCCTTTTATCACGGGTGTTATTCTGATGAATCTGCACTACTCCCCCACTAAGGTTAGTACAACGTTCCTGAAATGTGGTGTCCAGAACTGAACCCTTTGTGTTCAACTGGATCACAAGTGGTTAGCACTGCTGCCTCACAGCGCCAAGGACCCGGGTTCAATTCCAGCCTTGGGCCACTATCTGTGTGGAGTTTGCACATCCTCTCCATGTTTGCGTGTGTTTCCTCCGGATGCTCCAGTTTCCTCCCACAGTCCAAAGATGAGCAGGTGGAGTGGATTGGCCACGTTAAATTCCCCCTTAGTGTTGAAATGTGTCGGTTAAGGAGATTAGCCGTGGTAAATGTGTGGGGTTGCAGGGATAGGGTGGGGGAGAGGGCCTGGGCAAGATACTTTGTCAGAGAGTCGATGAAGACTTGATGGGCCAAGTGGCCTCTCCTGCACTGTAGGGACTCTATGATCCTATAACCACAGTGTGCTACAACTGATGGGCTATCAGGCTACTCTTGTCCTCCTCACGGTGTGCCTCTCTAAGGAGTGCCCAGCCCAAGGAGCATCAAAGAAAGTGACACCAGCACGGGCTTTGGGGAGATAGAAAGGGCAGAAGCAGGTTCAGATGCCAGTGGGGCAGCAGGAAGCTGTTGGAAGGGCTGGGCACAGCTCACTTGGCTGGCAAGGCCCTGGGATCAGAAGCTCATGGCCCGAGCATTTGAATGATCATGGCCAATGTTTCCTGGAGTCGACACAGGATACAGACCGAGCACCTCGCGAGGTTTGACGGCAGCTGCAGAGGAGTCCACTGCCACCTCCATTACCATTCAGCTGTAGCTCAGTGTTTGTACACCAGCCTCTGCGTTCTGCCGCAGAGAGATGCGCAACATGTAGTGCAGTGCTGAGGGAACACTGCACTATCGGAGGCACTGTTAACAGTCAAGACATTAAACTGAGGCCTTATCTGCCCTGGTAGATGGCATTACATAGAAACTAGAAGCAGGAGGAGGCCATTCAGCCCTTCGAGCCTGCTCCGCCATTCATTTTGATCATTGCTGATCATCAAATTCAATATCCTGATTCCCCTTCCCCCTCATATCCCTCGATCCCTTTAGCCCCAAGAACTATATCTAATTTCTTCTTCAAATCAGACAACGCTTTGACCTCAACTACTTTCTGTGGTAGTGAATTCGCATTCATCACTCCCTGGGTGAAGAAATTTCTCCTCACGTCAGTCCTAAAAGGTTTACCCCTTATCTTCAAACTATGACCTGTAGTTCTGGACTCACCCACCATCAGGAACATTCTTTCTGAATCTACCCTGTCAAATCCTGTCAGAATTTTATAAGTTTCTATGAGATCCCCTCTCAGTCTTCTAAACTCCAGTGAATATAATCCTAACCGACTTAGTCTCTCCTCATTTGACAGACCTGGCATCCCAGGAATCAGCCTGGTAAACCTTGGCTGTACTCCCTCTATAACAAGGACATCCTTCCTCAGATAAGGACACCAAAACTGCACACAATAAAAGATCCGGAGCCACCATTCGAAGAAGAGCAGGGGAGTTTTGAACCTGGGTCCCTGGTGCTGTGAGACAGCAGTGCTAACCACTGTGCCACCGTGCTGCCCATGCTGTGGTGGTGCGGGGGGTGGGGGGGGGGGGGGGGGACATTATTGAGGAAGAGGAGCAAGAGTTTAAGTGTATTTATTAGTGTCACAAGTAGGCGCACATTAACACTGCAATGAAGCCTGTTCAGGTACACTGAGGGAGAATTTAGCATGGCCACTGCACTTAACCAGCACGTCTTTCAGACTGTGGGAGGAAACCGGAGCACCCGGAGAAAACCCACGCCACTGGGGACGCACGGGGAGAACGTCCAGACTCTGCACAGATAGTGACCCAATCCGGGAATCAAACCCGGGTCCCTGGCGCTGTGATTTTTAATGCGTGAATATTGGCAATAACATTTGAAACGTTCTTGCCAATATTGACCCACTAAAGATCATCATTAAAAACAAATTCTCTGGTTGTTATCACATTTGTTGCTGTCTGTGGAACCTTGCTGTGCACAAACTGGCTGCCTCATTTCCTGCATTTCACCATTTTGGAGCCTTGAAAGGGACGTCCTGAGGTTTGCGTAAGCTCAGTATAAATGCGAGTCTTTTCAATACCAAACCCTTTGATCTGTGTTTCTCTGCCCTAAAGCCCTGCTTAACGCCTAATCCACCTTTGTAAAGGACTTTGGGGGCATCTCACACAATAAGGCAATTCCGCGCTGTTGCTATAGTGAGGCAAAGGTGCTCCCATGGAAGGTAAGAGTAAAACCTGCCACACTGATCCCAATGTTTATTTAATCTGCCGCTACTCTTGTTTCTGGCAGCAGCTGCTGTCAGTCAGTATCAGGTGGTTTTGTGTGACAGCGATTAATCTAGAGATCACTGTCATCAGCAAAAAAAAAATGGCTGGTGCAAAGTTTCTTCCTTCGCCAGCCTGATGTTGAAGCTCTGGCAGTCCCGGGCAGGGCCACTAGATGGAGCAGCTCACTGTGAATGGAAACATGGCCCTGCACCGTGGGGTAAACCAATGATTGAAATCCTGGACCATATGGTGAGTATGGCCCAGGAACACACTGAGACTGTATATTTATCGACTGGGCTTAGAGGGCAGGGGGTGGAGCCTTTCACACACACACACACACGCACCCTATCTTGGGTGGCACGATGGCACCGTGTTTAGCACTGCTGCCTCACAGCGCCAGGGATCTGGGTTCGATTCCGGGCTTGGGTCACTGTTTGTGTGGAGTCTGCATGTTCTCCCTGTGTCTGCGTGGGTTTCCTCCGGGTGCTCCGGTTTCCTCCCACAGTCTGAAAGACGTGCTGGTTAGGTGCATTGGCCATGCTAAATTCTCCCTCAGTGTACCCGAACAGGCGCCGGAGTGTGGCAACTAGGGGATTTTCACAGTAACTTCATTGCAGTGTTAATGTAAACCTACTTGTGACAATAATAAACAAACCTAAACTTAAATAATTCATGCACCACTCTGACAACTTGGATAAACATTGTCATTCCTTCAGTGGCGTGGGGTAAAAATCCTGGAACTCTTGTCATGATGGCACCGCTGCCTTCACTCTGCCGACAGTTAAGGAGGGGCTGACACCTTCCACCATCCACAGACACCTTCTCTTTGGAATGTCAGTAAAACTGGCTTTGCCTAAAATGCCCACCTCCCCAGAATGAAAAAACAAGTTCATAGAATCCCTACAGTGCAGAAG
Organism: Mustelus asterias; assembly: GCF_964213995.1. Taxonomy (NCBI): domain Eukaryota; kingdom Metazoa; phylum Chordata; class Chondrichthyes; order Carcharhiniformes; family Triakidae; genus Mustelus; species Mustelus asterias. Next base: position 95,374 of record NW_027590550.1, read on the forward strand.
GAGGCCATTTGGCCCATCGAGTCTGCATCGATCTCTATCCCACCTAGGCCCTATCCCCATAACCCCACATATTTACCCTGCTAGTCCCCCTGACACTAAGGGACAATTTATCATGGCCAATCAACCTAACCAGCACATCTTTGGACTGTGGGATGAAACCGGAGCACCCGGAGGAAACCCACGCAGACATGGGGAGAACATGCAGACTCCACACAGACACTGACCCAAGCCGGGAATCAAACCCCGGGTCCCTGGCACCATGAGGCAGCAGTGCTAACCACTGAAATACGTGCTGGTTAGGGTGCATTGGCCATGCTAAATTCTCCCTCAGTGTACCCGAACAGGCACCGGAGTGTGGCGACTAGGGGATTTTCACAGTAACCTCATTGCAGCGTTAATGTAAGCCTACTTGTGACACTGAAAAATAAAACCTCCTGTCCTGATGATGTTGGCTCCTTGTTGACTGATGTGTTTAGCTCAGGCAACCTTCCCCCTCTCCTCGAAAGCAACAACAACAATTTCTATTTATATAGCATTTTTAAACATAATAATGAGGAAACCCCCTGAGGGACTTCACTGGAGCATTATGAAGCAAAGTGTGGCACTCAGCCACAGATGTGAGGGCAGATGGCCAGAGACTCCTGGTCAAAGGGTGGTTTAGGGAGCGTCTTCAAGGAGAAAATCAAAGCTGAGAGGCGGAGGGAGGGGATTCCAGAGTGTCGGCCCAGGCAGCTGAAAAGCTGGTCGCCAGGTGATGGAGAAAGTAAAATCACAAACGCACAGTAGGGCAGATTTAGAGGATCGCGGAGATCTGCTGGAGATTACAGAGATAGGCAGGAGCCGGCCTCCGGTCTGAGAGCACGGATTGGGAATTTAAAAATCGAGGCGTTGCCTGAGCTGAGGCTGAGGCTGATGTAGGTCAGTAAGCACAAGGGGTGTAGGGTGAACAGGTACTCGATGCGAGTTAGGACACGAGCAACAGGCTTCTGGGTGGCTTCAAGTTTCCAAAGGGTGGAGAGTGGGAGAGCTGCTGGGCAGGCTTGGAAGAGTCAAGTCCAGAAGCCTGAGGTTTGCAACAGCAGGGCGATGTTGGGCCTGGTGACAGAGAAGCAGGTAGGTGGTCTTAGTTCGAAGTGAAGATGTGGTCAAGAGCCCATCTCAGGGGTAAATGTAAGACCAAGGCTGCAAACAGTCTGGTTCACCGACAAGGGGCAGCAATGGAGTCAGCGAGAGGCGAGGGGATTTGTCACAGAGCCTGAAGACAATGGCTCCCCTCCTCCCAGTGTTCGACTGTTGGAAACTTCTGCTTTTCCGGGACTGGATGTCGGATTGGATAAGCAGTCTGATCATTCGGAGCCGGCGGGGGTTTTGAGAGCGGGGCTGGTGAGGGAGAGCCGGGGGTCGACCGTGTACATGTTCTGATAGATGATATCACCAAGGGTGTGGGTGAGAAAGAGGAGGGGGCCACAGATAGATCCCAGAATCACAGAATCCCTACAGTGCAGCAGGAGGCCATTCGGCCCATCGAGCCTGCACCGACAACAATCCCACCCAGGCCCTATCCCCGTATTTACCCTGTTAGCCCTCCTGACACTAAGGGACAATTTTAGCATGGCCAATCAACCTAACCCACACATCTTTGGACTGTGGGAGTAAACTGGAGCACCCGGAGGAAACCCACGCAGACACGGGGAGAATGTGCAGACTCCACACAGACGGTGACCCAAGCCGGGAATTGAACCCGGAGCTGTTGGGGCAGCAGTGCTAACCACTGTGCCACCGTGCCGTACCATGATAAAGATCAAGGGAGGTTGGAGATGGGTGGTAGTTTGCAAGGATGGTGGAATTGAGGTTTTTTTGGTGCAAAGGGGTGATGAGGGCAGGTTTGGATGGAAGGGTGTCAGGACCTGAAGATGGAGAACTGTTAACAATATCAACTAACATGGACCCACCCTGGGACCCAAACCACTTTTGTTCAGTTTAGACAGTGAGGAACAATTTTAATCTTCAAGCATGGGTGGGTTAGGACTGGCCGTGTAGTTAAAATAATTGAATAGAATCATAGAAGACTACAGTGCAGAAGGAGGCCATTTGGCCCATCGAGTCTGCACCACCCCTATCCCCATAACCCCATGCATTTACCCTAGCCAGTCCCCCTGGCCAATCCACCTAACCTGCACATCTTTGGAGTGTGGGAGGAAACCGGAGCACCCGGAGGAAACTCCGCAGACACAGGGAGAATGTGCAGTGACAGTGACCCAAGCCGAGAATTGAACCCGGGTCCCTGGCACTGTGAGGCAGCAGTGCGAACCACTGTGCCACCCCTAAAACAGTTTTTGAATTTGAATTGAATTTGATATCAGTGAGAGTAACCCAGCCCCAGGCTGAATTCACAGAGGTGCATTTGGGATAATCTACTGACTGAAGTTGGGGCATCCATTAGTGCAGGGAAGCAGGTAGTGATTACTGCTGCTAGTACCCTCCGGTGCTTTCTAACTGCTATAACTTATGTTTCAATTTAATGTCTCCAGCACAACTTTCCCAGAGATACCGAATCTTACCAGAGAAACAAAGGTGAGTTTGAGCAGCAGTTCGTGTGGGTATTTGGACTTGTCATTCCCCCAACTGAGTAAAAGCTCCATTATTACAGCTGGTGTCTCAGTTCCTTCTGGCAAATGTTTGACCAAGAGTGTGTCTGCTGGAACAGATTGTTTTCCACACTCTGGAGGCTTTGAAAGTGACAAGAGCGATGGGAGGCAGGCTGGGCCAGTTTGACAACACAGCAGGAGAGGACAACTATCACCGTCTCCGCAATCATTCCTCCCCAACCATATGGCAAGGAGGCTGTGTTGGGGTGGGATCAACACGTGCACGGGGCAAGAGGCTTAGAGGGAGGGGGTGCACGAGGAAAGAGGCTTAGAGGGAGAGACTGCATGAGGAGAGAGGTACAGGGGGAGAGGGTGCGCGGGGAGAGGTACAGGGGGAGAGGGTGCGCGGGGAGAAAGATTCAGAGGGAGAGGGAGCATGGGGAGAGATGTTCAGAGAGAGTGGGAGCACAGGGAGAGAGGTTCAGAGGGAGAGAGGTTCAGAGGGAGAGGGTGCACGGGGAGAGAGGTTCAGAGGGAGAGGGTGCACGGGGAGAGAGGTTCAGAGGGAGAGGGTGCACGGGGAGAGAGGTTCAGAGGGAGAAGGAGCACGGGGAGAGAGGTTCAGAGGGAGAGAGGCACGGGGGAGAGAGAGATATATAGAGGGAGAGAAGCGCAGGGAGAGAGAGGGGCAAGGGGAGAAAGGCACAGTGGGTGAGAGATGCAGAGAGAGTGGTGCAGGGGGATTTTTGATTTGATTTATTATCGTCTTGTATTGGGATACGGTGAAAAGTATTGTTTCTTGAGCGCTAAACAGACAAAACATACCATTCATAGAGTACATAGGAGAGAAGGAAAGGAGAGAGTGCAGAATGTAGTGTTACAGACATAGCTAGGGTGTATAGAAAGATCAACTTAATGCAAGGTAGGTCCATTCAAATATTAGATGGCAGCAGGGAAGAAGCTGTTTTTGAGTTGTTGGTACATGACCTCAGACTTTTGTATCTTTTTCCTGATGGAAGAATCATAGAATACTACAGTGCTGAAGGAGACCATTTGGCCCATCGATTCTGCACCCACCAGGCCCTATACCCATAACCCCATGCATTTACCCTAGCTAGTTCCCCTGACACTAAGGGGCAATTTAGAAAGGCCAATCCACCTAACCTGTACATCTTTGGAAAAGATGGAAGAGAGAATGTCCGGGGTGTGTGGGGTCTTTAATTATGCTGGCTGCTTTTCTGAGGCAGCAGGGAGAGAAGCACAGGGGAGAGAAATGCAGGGGGAGAGAGGCCAAACTTGCTATCTGCCCAATATCTATTGTTCATTATGAGAGAACTGAAAGGGGGAGTCGTGATGACCAAGATGTGGAAGTGATGCTAATCATTTTTGTGCCAATATAAAGAAACAAGAACTTAACAAACCCATGTGCATGAATTACAATTATTTAATTGATGCCTCTTGTTCCTTCGATGTGGTTTATCTTGTATATCCAACCTCCCATCCATTGACTCTGTCTACACTTCCCGCTGCCTTGGCAAAGCAGCCAGCATAATTAAGGACCCCACGCACCCTGGACATTCTCTCTTCCACCTTCTTCCTTCGGGGAAAAAGATACAAAAGTCTGAGGTCACGTACCAACCGACTCAAGAACAGCTTCTTCCCTGCTGCTGTCAGACTTTTGAATGGACCTACCTTGCATTAAGTTGATCTTTCTCTACACCCTAGCTATGACTGTAGCACTACATTCTGCACTCTCTTGTTTCCTTCTCTATGAACGGTATGTTTTGTCTGTATGGGCGTGCAAGAAACAATACTTTTCACTGTATGTTAATACATGTGACAATAATAAATCAAATCAAAATCAATTCAAATCAAATATCCTGTGTGATTTCAGCAGAGATAGAGGCAGTCTGCTCAGATCCATGTTCTAACTGAGATGTTTTAGTCTATGCTCTCTGAGATCTGGAGGCCTCAGGGTCCCGCCAATGGCTGCTGCAGCTCCACCTGAGCAGAGGCAGACTTGGCCATTGGGAGATGAGGCAGTGTCTCCAGTACTGGCTGTGGGGGAACAATGTGTCAGAAGTGGGAGTGTTTTGAGTGACATTCTCATTTCATGCCCCCTTTCACCATCATCCCTCAGCAGGGTCACCATTCCTACTGTTCTACTGCACACCATGGACATGGTTTCTGTTTGAGGCAGCAGACATTTCCTGTACAGGCATGGTTATGGTTTGTGTGGAATCAGCTGAGAGCCATGCTTGAAGCTCCAAGTCAGAAATCCTCACAATGCCCTGCATCTCAAATCTGCTAGTGGTTGAGATGGACGCTCCTATCTCACTATTGTACAGAGAGTGAGTGGGTTGACTATCAGTACCTTGCTGACTTCCTGATGTCAAGTTAGCATCCAAGACTTGGGTACAATGCTCCTTCTGCTCACCTTCTCAGCTATTTCCAACCACGCCGACTTGGTGAGAGCAGCAGGTTTCTTCCTTGTGTTTGTGGGCAGTAATTCCAGTGAGGCATCTTTAAATCTGGGTGCTGTCCTTGGCCTCTGTGCAGCACCCATCGTAAACACCTCCCACCTCCTCCAATTGCCTCTTGGTGCATTATCTCCCTGCATAGACCTGAGATGGTGTCACATTGATGCGCGTTATCACACACGAGGCTTGAGATGCTCAGGAAATAAAGGCTTTTATTTGTTGTTACAACGAAGCTACTAATTATATACACGATCCCAGACTGAGGGGTCCCAGACAGAGCAGTGACCTTTATACCTCTCCCAGGAGGCGGAGCCCGACTGGGATGTACCACAATAACTATAATACAAGGTGTAACAGCCCAACCCTAACCCCAACAGCAACAAGTAGAACAACCCATCCCTAACCCCAACAGCAACATATATACATACTTGTAGTACTAGCCAGACCCTGGCTCAGTACTATCTAGTGGGAACCAACGATGGTTCACCACACACATACAATATGACACATATTTCACACTTGGTGTGATCGCAGATTCAAAGGGATACGGACAGGTTAAGTGAGTGGGAAAAACATTGGCAGTTGGAGTATAATGTGGGGAAAATGTGAACTTGTCCACTTTGGCAGGAAGAAGAGAAAAACAGCAAATTATTTATATAGTGAGAAATTGCAGAACTCACTACAGAAGGATCTGGGTGTCTTGGCACATGAATCACAAAAGGTTAGTATGCAGGTACACGAGTGATTAGGGAGGCAAATCATAGAATCCCTACAGTACAGAACGAGTCATTCAGCTCATCGAGTCTGTACTAACCACCCAGGCCCTATTCCCGCAACCCCATGCATTTTCCCTGCTAATCCCCCTGACTCTAGGGGCAATTTAGCATGGCCAATTAACCTAAGCTGCACATCTTTAGACTGCGGGAGGAAACCGGAGCACCCGGAAGAAATCCACGCAGACAAAGGGAGAACGTGCAAACTCCACACAGACAGTGACCCGAGGCCGGAATTGAACCTGGGACCCTGGCGCTGTGAGGCAGGGTGTGGAATCTTGGTGTTTATTGTGAGGGCAATGCAATATAAAAGTCGAGAAGTTTTACTATAATTACACAGGGTGTTGGTGAGAGAATATCTGGAGTACCGTGTACAGTTTTGGTCTTCTTATTAAAGAAAGGGTATAATTGAATTAGATGCAGTGCAGAGAATGGTTGATGGATTACTTGGAGGAAGCATTTGCCCTTTAGGGCTGAGATGAGGAGAAACCTCTTCACTCAGAGGGTGGTGAACCTGTGGTGGAATTCTCTACTACAGAAGGCAGTGGAGATTTTCCGACTGCACTCACCCCGAAACTGGAAAATCCCACCTGAGGTCAACAGACCTTTCCATGATTCGCCCCCCCCGCCCCGCTGCGCCCGCTATGAATCTCATAGGGAGCGCGATGGAAAGATTAATCCCCAGGTCATTGAATATATTTCAGAAGGAAATAGATAGATTTCTAAACACTAAAGGCATCGAGGCGTATGGGGAGAGAGCGGGAGTGTGGCGTTGTGATAGAGGATTAGCCATGATCATATTCAATGGCAGAACAGGCTCATGGGGGCAGATGATCTACAGCTCCTATTTTCTATGCTCCTTTGGAGGAGAGGTTGAATAGACCGTGCATGTATCCATTGGAAATTAGAAGAATGAGAGGTGATTTTATTGAAACAGGTAGACGCTGAAAGGATGTTTCTCCTTTTGAGAGAGGTTAGAACTAGGGGACAAGTTTTAAAAATATTTTAAAAGGAGTTGAGTATTCCTTTCACCCAAGGACCATTAGGCTCTGAAATTCACTTCCCTGGACAGCCGTGCAGGCTGGGCCATTGAATATTTTTAAGGCCGAGATAGATAGATTTTTGATTGACAAGGGAGTCAAAGGTATTGGGGGTAGACAGGAAAGTAGAGGCTACAATCAGATCAGCCATGATTTTGTCAAAAGGCGGAGCAGATTCAAGGGGCTGAATGGCCTACTCCTGCTCCTAGTTGTACATTTATTTACAGGATGTGGGTGTCGCCGACTAGGCCAGCATTTATTGTCCATCCCTAATTGCCCTCGAGAAGGTGACGGTGAGCTCCTACTTGCACCGCTGCTGCTGTTGCCATTCTTGATGGTGGAAGTCATGTGTCTGGGAGGTGCAGTTGAAGGAATTAGTGAGCTATGGCAATGCCATCTATGGATCGGGCAACCTGCAGACAGAGTGCGAGCTGGTCCTGAAGGGTGTGGATTTAGTATCGAATCCAATGGCATAGTCACTAATCAAGCAAGCTGCTTTATCCTGGATAATGTTGAACCTTTAAAGAGTAGGTGAACTGTCAAATATTCCATTAAACTATTGAAATAGACGCAGAAGCTGCAGTAAATACTCAGTATGAGAAACATCAGATGTTCCCGGTTGATGAATATTTTATCATTAAGTTGCTGATTTAGAATCATTGAATCGCTACAGTGCAGAAGGAGTCCATTCAGCCCATCGAGTCTGCACCGACTCCCTGCATCTTACCCAAGCCCTATCACTGTACCCCACATATTTATCCTGCAACCCCCCTAACCTACATATCTTAGGTCGCTATGGGACAATTTAGCATGACCATTCTACCTAACCTGCACATCTTTGGAGTGTGGGAGGAAACCGGAGCACCCGGAGGAAACCCACACAGAGACGGGGAGAATGTGCAAACTCCACACAGACAGTGACCCGAGGCCGGAATTGAACCCGGGTCTCTGGTGCTGTGAGGCAGCAGTGCTAATCACGGTGCCACTGTACCACCCAGTTTGAGCTTGGAGATGGTGCTTTGAGATGACAAAGAGGTTTTGTGAGGTGCAAAGGCGAATTGAGCCCAATCTTGTCCCTGACTGACAACCACAACACGTGGATTTGCATCAGTGCTCTGTATTTAACAGTTGATCCTGGTATCCTCCTGAATTGTAGAGCACAGCACCCCGTCGTACCAACAGGAACATTAACCCTTTGTACAACACAAGAAACTGCCATCTAATGCAAGGGTAGGCATGCACCAAACAATGCAGCAGTCTCCGTGACAACAATGCCATACTAATGTGAACATCAACTGGGACAGCCAGCTGGATTAGGATGCCACATCAATGTATTGGGAGGCAGAAATACTCAACATCACAATAGGAGTTGGAGTAGGCCATTCAGACTGCAGACCCATTCAACAAGGGAAGTCACCATAGTCCCAGATGACCATAGGCTGCACTCCCTCTTTGAAGGGCAGAGCTGACTGGTGGTGATTTTACCTGAGGATCACCACACCTCAGGTGAGGAGCAAGGTTTAGAAGGTGGAGTCTTCATGAAGAACCTCAGCCGGTACGGGAATTGAACCCATGCTGTTGGTGTCGCTCTGCATCACAAACCAGCCGTCCAGCCAACTGAGCTAAATCGACCCCCATTATAACATGTTATGGCTGCTCCTCCATCTTACCTTCCCGCATTGTCCCCATATCCATGAGTACCCAAATATCTACTGACCTCTGCCTTGTGTACACTCAACAACTGAGCATTCACAGCTCTGCGGGAGAGAGAATTCCAAAGATTCACAATCCCTTGAGTGATCATTCATTGTTTTATCTCTCTGGTCCTCGAAAGCTTTGAGGCAGATCGTAAAATTCCAAAGTTTCAGTGAGTCATTGCTGCCCCCAGCAGCAGTAGAAATTCCATGAGTCACACTGAATCGTCACCAGAATTTTGACGGGAGAGTTTCTACGTGTGAAAACGGCACTTCCTGTCTGAGAAACCAGGCTCTGCATTAAAGAAGGACGAATAATTTGCTTTTTTAACACCATCTTATCCTGTTTCAAAGCACTTGAGGCAACAGTTTGCTGTGTCCATCTCCTCTTATGCAGACAAGCAGGAGGGCAAGAATCTGAACACATAACTAGGGTGAGGTTGCACTTAGAGAATGCAGTACTGAGAGAGTGCTGTACTGAGAGAGTGCTGCACTTAGACAGTGCTGCACTGGAAGAGTGCTGCATTGAGAGAGTGCTGCACTGAGAGAGTGCTGCACTGACAGAGTGTAATACGGGAGAGTGCTGCAATGAGAGAGTGATGCACTGAGAGAGTGCTGCACTGAGAGAGTGCAGTACTGAGAGAGTGCAGTACTAAGAGAGTGCTGCACTGAGAGAGTGCTGCACTGAGAGAGTGCTGTACTGAGAGAGTGCTGCACTGAGAGGGTGCTGCACTAGAGAGTGATGTAGTGAGAGAGTGCAGTACTGAGAGAGTGCAGTCCTGAGGGAGTGATGCACTGAGAGAGTGTTGTACTGAGAGAGTGTTGTACTGAGAGAGTGCTGCACTGAGAGAGTGCTGCACTGAGAGAGTGCTGCACTGAGAGAGTGCTGCATTGAGAGAGTGCTGCATTGAGAGAGTGGTGGACTGAGAGAATGCTGTACTGAGAGAATGTGGCACTGAGAGAGTGCTGTACTGACAGAGTGTAATACGGGAGAGTGCTGCAATGAGAAAATGCAGTACTGAGAATGCTGTACTGAGTGGGTGCTTTACTGAGAGAGTACAGCTCTGAGAGAGTATAGTACTGAGAGAGTGCATTACTGAGAGACTGTTGCACTGAGAGCGGGCAGTACTGAGAGGGTGATGCACTGAGAGAGTGCTGTACTGCGAGAGTGCTATACTGCGAGAGTGCTATACTGAAAGAGTACTGCACTGAGAGAGTGCAGTCCTGAGACAGTGCATTATTGGGAGAGTGCTGCACTGAGAGAGTGCAATACTGAGAGAGTGCTGCACTGAGAGAGCGCAGTACTGAGAGGGTGCAGTACTGAAAGAGTGCAGTACTGAGAGTGCTGCACCGGGAGAGTGCTGCACCGAGAGAGTGTTGTACTGAGTGAGTGCAATTCTGAGAGAATGCATTACTGAGAGACTGTTGCACTGAGAGAGTGCAGTAAAGAGGGTGATGCACTGAGAGAGTGCTGTACTGCGAGAGTGCTATACTGAGAGAGTACTGCCCTGAGAGAGTGAAGTACTGAGACAGTGCAATACTGGGAAAGTGCTGCACTGAGAGAGTGCAGTATTGAGAAAGTGTTGCACTGAAAGAGTGCTGCACTGAGAGAGTACTGCACTGAGCGAGTGCAGTACTGAGAGAGTGCAGTACTGAGAGGGTGCAGTACTGAGAGAGTGCTGCTCTGAGCGAGTGCTGCACTGAGAGAGTGCAGTACTGAGAGAGTGCAGTGCTGAGAGAGTGCTGCACTGAGAGAGTATTGCACTGAGAGTGCAGTACTGAGAGAGTGCAGTACTGAGAGTGTGCAGGATTGAGAGAGCACTGCACTGAGAGAGTGCAATACTGTGGGAGTGTTGCTCTGAGAGAGTGCTGCACTGGGAGAGTGCTGCACTGGGTGTGTGCAGCACTGAGAGAATGCTGCACTGAGGGAGTGCTGCACTGAGGGAGTGCTGCACTGAGAGAGTGCTGCACTGGAAGAGTGCTGTACTGAGAGAGTGCTGTACTGAGAGAGTGCTGTACTGAGAGAGTGTTGTACTGAGAGAGTGTTGTACTGAGAGAGTGCTGCACTGAGAGAGTGCTGCACTGGGAGTGTGCTACTCTGAGAGAGTGCTGCTCTGAGAGAGTGCAATACTGGGAGTGTGCAGCTCTGAGAGAGTGCTGCACCGAGAGAATGCAGTACTGAGAGGGTGCTGCACTGGGAATGTGCTGCACTGGGAGTGTGCTGCTCTGAGAGAGTGCAGTACTGAGAGAGTGCTGCACTCAGAGAGCGATGCGCTGAGAGAGTGCAGTTCTAAGAGAGTGCTGCACTCAGAGAGTGTAGTACTAAGAGAGTGCAGTCCTGAGAGAGTGCTGCACTGAGAGATTGATGCACTGAGAGAGTGTTGTACTGAGAGAGTGCAGTACTAAGAGAGTGCAGTCCTGAGAGAGTGCTGCACTGAGAGAGTGCTGCACTGAGAGAGTGCAGTACTGAGAGAGTGCAGTACTGAGAGAGTGCAGTACTGAGAGAGTGCTGCACTGAGAGAGTGCTGCACTGAGAGAGTGCAGTACTGAGAGAGTGCAGTACTGAGAGAGTGCTGCACTGAGAGAGTGCTGCACTGAGAGTGATACACTGAGTACTGAAGGGTGCGAGTTAGCACTGAGGGGTGTGAATTAGTACTGACAGTACGGGTTTTTACTAAAGGGTATGAGTTAGTACTGAAGGGTTTGAGTTTCACAGGACTTCACTGCAGATTGAGTCTCACTGTGGATAGGGTCTCACTATGGGTCAGGTCTTGCTGCATGAGTGGGGTCTCATTGTGGTTGGAGTTTCGCTGTGGGATGTGCCTTGCTGTGTAAGGGATATTGCTGTGTGAAGAGTCAGTGCTGTTTTTGCCTATGTAACAATGGTAGCTGGGATTCTGTCAGGCTGAGGGAGGTCTCACCCACCTCCCTCATTGGAGAATGTGGAATCCCCATCAGTTGCATGGGGATGACACATTGGAACCAAGTTCCCTTCAGGGACTTAATTGGACACAGTGAGGCCTTCCTTGCAATTGAGTGACCTGAGGGCTCATGACACCAATGTCAGCGGGATTGAGTGAAGGCTGAATGGGAGGGGGGGTCTCGGGAATGGGTGTTGTAGGAGAGAGGGATGTCAGAGGCATGGCTCCCCAATACTGGGCTCCTGAATTGAACACAGAGGGCTAGATAGCAAGGGACTCCGCCTTCATTCTGGGAGGTCACTTGCAAACTGGGTGGTTTTCTGAGGGCGTGGGAGAATCATGGGGCCTCCATTTATTCTCTGAGCCATCATTAACCTGTGATGGGCTGAGGGATAATGAGTGTCCATTGGATCATGAATGAGTCTAAGTGACATGCTGCCTCCAGCAGCCAGGAATGTTGTCAGTGGAGACCAGATGGGCCAAATGGCCTCCTACTGCGCTGTAGGGTTTCTATGGAACCCCGCATCAGTCCCTTCTGCCCTTCGACAGGGAGGTTTTGCTGTCACGGGGAGACTGATTCCGGGCCCCTCCCACAATTAACTGATTCCCACTCCAGTGACTGCACCAATCCAAGTCCAGAGACTGCATTTTAGATGTGACTCATTGGTTGTGAAGTACTTTGTGAGGTCCTGAGGATGTGAAAGATGCTATATAAATGCAAATATTTCTTTTTGTCTTTCATTGTCACTTAAAAGCCAAAAATGTCTCGATGAGGCTGATCTCTTTTATCCATTGTTGGGTGGAGTTGGGGGGATGGAGGGGATCATTCCGGACTCATCGATAGAAATGATTACTCTGATTAGTTAATGACTCCGTTATTGTTGTCTGATGTGACCTCCAGGATGGACCTTGGTCGTTGGAAACATCGATAGGAGAGGAAATGACCTTTGTGGTGACCAATGATCGAGGCCCAGCTGTACATATACCTGTATCTGTACTTCAAATGGAACCATTCTAAAAAGCCAATTCTTCTCAAAGCCAGGGGAGCCTTCTCTTCCAACTCAGACTGGGTTGCCAATCCTCCAGGATTGGCCCGGAGTCTCCAGGAATCCAAGATCAATCTCCAGGATAGTGCTGCGTGTGACACTGGAGAAAAATCATCGGACATTTAAAAAAGATTGTTTCTTTTTGTCATTTTCTTTGAACATTTCTCTTTATCAAATATAAAAGTATCAGAAATCGGAAAGAAAAGGTTGTTATGGCTGACGGTCAGCCATCATGCATTCGGGTAATGGGTCTTTTTGCTTTCCAATTGACATTGGAAGGCCGTGCATCACAAGGATGGATGCGTTGGCCGGCTAATGAGGATGGGAGTGGCAATCACGTGATCATAGAATCCTACACTGCCCATCAAGTCTGCACCAAACACAATCCCACCCAGGCCCTATCCCCACAACCCCATGCATTTATTCTATCTAGTCCCCCTGACACTAAGGGACAATTTAGCATGGCCAATCCACCTAATCCGCACATCTTTGGAGTGTGGGAGGAAACCGGAGCACCCGGAGGAAACCCACACAGACACGGGGAGAATGTACAAACTCTGCACAGACAGTGACCCAAGCCGGGAATCAAACCCGGGTCCCCAGCGCTGTGAGGCAGCAGAGTTAACCACTGTCCCACCATGCTGCCCCAAACATGATGAAACCTCCAGGAATATACTGAATCGCAGTCGGTGACCCTAAGCTGAGGGGGCAGATGGAGGCCTCAGTTTTAACATCTCATCTGAAAGATGGGATGAAAATCTAAACACGCGGACTCACTTTATTCACTTAATGTCTGCCGGCCACGAGTTATGGCCTGGAAACGGCCAAAAGGAAGGTAAGAGGGGTGAGAGAGCAGCAGCTGGGTTGTGGGTCACCACTTACTGTCCCATGGGGGTCGGGGGTGGGGGGAGAAGTGCCGGGGATAGGCCAGGGCCTGGGAGGAGACACTACAGGCCAAAGAGAGGCTAAACCGTAAAACAGGCCGAACAAACAGACGGAGCAGACAAGGAGAAACAAGCCCGAAACCTGGGGCGAGTGCAAGGCCGTGTGGTCATTCCCTTTCATTCTACACCCGATTATTTCTCGATTCTGATTCGATCCAGTTCAAAGTCGCGGTGCAGATGGGCTGGAATTAAGTGAAAAGGATAATTCTTTGTGAGCTGGGGACGGCCTTTTTCAAAGGGCTGCTGTTCACAAAGGCTTTGCTCCTTTCTTCATTGTATGATTCAAAGGGCCGGACTCGTCCTGAAAGAGAGAAAGAGAAAAGGTCCCCATCTCTTATTTCATGTGTAAATGAGGTGGGACTCGTGGGTCAAAGGTCATCCAGAGGAGTACTTTGTGCTTAATTATGCCAAAGGCAGAAAGGAAAAGAGGGAGCGGAATCTCATTAAAAATCTGTTTAAAAAAAACACACACACACACAGCCTGGGCCTCAAGGAGTCTGAAGAGAACGAGTTTGTAAGTTTTGACAAAACACCTCTGTTTTCATTCTGCAAAAAAAAAAAGCAGATTTAAAGGGGCCTCGGAGCCACACAATCCACCTAATCTTTGTAGAGCCACCACGAGGTCTCCCTTCTTTTTCAAAACCTCCCCTCTCACCTCTCCCCTGTGTGTGTTAGCTGGCAGACAAGGCCGTTCCCAGCCTAGCAACCCCGGTAATTGGATTCACTGCTGCACCAAGGGAGAGGAGGTGAGGTAAATGGTCTGTGGAATGTGGGACACTTTGAACATCTTTCACAAGTCTCAGTGGTGGCAGACACACAGTTCTCTCACAACATGTGGGCTGGCACGGTGGCACAGTGGTTAGCACCGCTGCCTCATAGCGCCAGGGACCTGGGGTTCGATTCCAGCTTGGGTGGAGTTTGCTCGTTCTCCCCCGTGTCTGAGTAGATTTCCTCCGGATGCTCCGGTTTCCTCCCACAGTCCAAAAAGACAGGGCCATGCTAAATTCTCCCTCAGTCCAATCTTTTATGTCCACTGGTGACAATATACAGGGCCTCGGTTTAACATCTCACTCGGAAGACAGCATCTCTGGCAGTGCAGCACTCCCTCAGAACTGCACTGGAGAGGAAGTTCAAGTTCAAATTTCTAGGCTGGGGACCTGGGGTTCCATAGAATCCCTCTAGTGTAGAGAGAGAGGCCATCTGGCCCATGGAGTCTGTGCCGACTCTCCGAAAGAGAATCCCACCCGCTCTCTCCCCATTCCTAACCCTGTAACCCCACGCATTTCCCATGGCGAATCCCCCTAATCTACACATCATAGAACCCTACAGAACCCTACAGTGCAGAAGGAGGCCATTTGGCCCATCGAGTCTGCACCGACCACAATCCCACCCAGGCCCTACCCCCACATATTTACCCGCTAATCCCTCTAACCTATCATGGGACACTAAGGGGCAATTTAGCATGGCCAATCCACCTAACCTACATGTCTTTCGGACTGTGGGAGGAAACCGGAGCACCCGGAGGAAACCCACGCAGACACGGGGAGAATGTGTAAACTCCGCACAGGCAGTGATCCAAGGCCGGAATCGAGGCAGCAGTGCTAACCACTGTGCCATCATAGCACCTGCTAATGACTATTGGGAATCTAGCTCCACCTTTTACTTTTCTGTGGAGTCTCGACACCAGCTCATGCAGTAAGTCCTTTGACATCAGGACTGCACAGCCAACAGTGAGCTGATCCCACCGTATCATCTTCATTGAGTGAACCACACTTGATTAAATAATTTTTAAGCCAACCAGAAATGTATAGATTTGTTCTCCATACTTGCATTGGAAACAATTCATAGAATCATAGAATCCCTACAGTGCAGAAGGAGGCCATTCGACCCGTCAAGTCTGCACTGACCACAATTCCACCCAGGCCCTTCCACAACCCCATGCATTTACCTTAGCTAGTCCCCCTGATACTAAGGGGCAATTTAACATGGCCAATGCATCTAACCTGCACATCTTTGGACGTTGGGAGGAAACCGGAGCATCTGGAGGTGGAGGGCTGTTGTAGACTGCAAAGAGACATAGATAGGATGCAAAGCTGGGCTGAAAAATGGCAGATGGAGTTTAACCCTGATAAATGTGAGGTGATTCATTTTGGTAGGACAAATTTAAATGTGGATTACAGGGTCAAAGGTAGGGTTCTGAAGACTGTGGAGGAACAGAGAGATCTTGGGGTCCATATCCACAGACCTCTAAAGGTTGCCACTCAAGTGGATAGAGCTGTGAAGAAGGCCTGTAGTGTGTTAGCTTTTATTAACAGGGGGTTGGAGTTTAAGAGCCGTGGGGTTATGCTGCAACTGTACAGGACCTTGGTGAGACCACATTTGGAATTTTGTGTGCAGACACGGGGAGAATGTGCAGTCTCCACACAGCCAGTGACCCAAGCTGGGAATCGAACCCGGATCCCTGGCACTGTGAGGCAGCAGTGATAACCACCGTGCCACCATGCTGCCCAATTCAGAGAAGGCTTTTTAGGCCAATTCCTGGGATGAGGGGTTTGTCATATGAGGAAAGGTTGAGCAGGTTAGGCCTATACTCACTGGAGATTGGGAGAATGAGAGGGGATTGTATTGAAAGATACGGAGGATGTTTGTCAGGGAAGATGCTGACAGGATGTTTCCCTTCATTGGAAAATCTAGACCTGGGAAGCACAGTTTCAAAATAAGGAGTTAATGCAGAGATGAAGAGGAATTTCTTCTCTGAGGGTCATTAGTGTTTAGAATTCTCTTCCCCAGGGAGAATTGGAGGCTGAATATATTCAAGGCTGAGTTAGACTGATTTTTGATCCAGAAGGGTAATGAGGATGCAGGCAAGAAAATGGAGATACGGCCACGATTGGATCAATCATGATCTTATTAAATGACGGAGCAGGGCTCAAAGGGCCGAATGGCCGAGTCCTGCTCCTGCTTCTTATGTGATAGCATTTTGACCCTTAGACAATAATTTGATTCTTACTGCTGTCACTTTTCTCTCACTCTTCCCTTCCATTCATGAAAGACAGCACCTCCAACAACGCTGCACCGTCCCCGCACTGTACTAGAGCGTCAGTATAGATTACACACCAAAGTCTCCAGAGGGAGCCTTGATCCCACAACCTTTTGACTTAGATATAAGCGTGCTACCAACGCAAGCACAGCTGACACGAGTGCGTGGCGGAGTGTTGTACGCGGACGGGGTTCATTTTCAACTTGCTGCCCAGGCATGAGTTGCTCTGCAGTTAAAGAAGCCAGCACACACCCCTCACCCCCGCCCACCCTGCTGGTTTTTATAAAGAGCTGTCACCAAGTCCAGCAGAGCGAAAATCCATTCTAACGCCAGAAGGGACAAAAACACCCGGGAGAAACCGCAAGAGAAGTCCCCTCCCTGAATGGTGGTCTCGCTGACTTAGAATGATCCCCATCGCTTACTGAGGGCACGTTTACGGGGGGAAAAGTAAGGAGCAGCTCTGAAAGATGAAAGATGAATGCGCCTTGTTCTGTTTGGAACAAACCGCACAGCACTCAGCATAGAAACACCGTCAGGTGTGAATGACATGTCTCATTGTCAAACACACCCTGAGTTACATTGTCCAGAATGGTGTGAAAGAGCAGCAGCCATCCTGAACAGAATTGTTTATCCAGGGAATATCCTGCCTGACCCCTTGCAGAGCTTCGGGAGGGTAAGGGAGGCTGGCCTTTATGGCCTCTGCTCCAATTGCCTTTTTGTTGCCCGTGGTAACTCCACTGGGATGTGTCAGTGCAGAGAGTGAAGGTCTGGCAGTGGGGGAGGTTCTGGTGATGGAGTTTAATTTACTGGGCCATGTTGTCAATGACGTTCTTTTTCCCCTGGCCTTCAGAGGTCAAGTGACCGCTTCTTCTATAATTTTGAGAGAAGCCTCTGAGTCCCAGTTAATCTAAGCAAAGCTGCGCTAATAATAGCAGCAACTTACATTTAAATAGCATCTTTAACATAATGAAATCCCTCCCCCTCACAAGGCACCTCACCTCAAGCATTATATAACACTGAGGAGATATTAGCTGCAACTTTACCCCCTCGCCGGCCCCAGAATTGGGGTGGGCGAGGCTCGCAGAACGCCATTCTCCGTTGGCCTCGGGGGGAATCTTACAAGCCTCGGGCAGGCGAGGTGGTAAAATTCCAGCAATTAGGTCAAATGACTAAATGCTTGGTCAAAGAGGTGGGTTTTAAGGAGTGTCTTCGAGGATTAAAGTGAGGGAGAGAGGCATGGAGGTGGGGGGAGGGTATTCCAGAACTTAGGGCTGAGGTATCTGAAGGCATAGCTGCCATTGGTGGAGGAATTATAATTAGGAATGCATAAGATACCAGAATTTTCCCTTCAGAGCGAGAGGATTTGAGTATAGGGATAGGGGATGTTTTGCTGCAAATGTATAGGGCATTGGTGAGGCCACACCTGGAGTATTGTGCGCAGTTTTGGTATCCTCACCTGAGGAAGGATGTCCTTGCTATAGAGGGAGTGCAGCAAAGGTTTACCAGGCTGATTCCTGGGACAGCAGGTCTGTCATATGAGGAGAGACTAAGCTGGTTAGGATTATATTCATTGGCGTTTAAAAGAGTGAGGGGATCTCTCATGGAAACTTATATAACAGGATTAGACAGGGTGAATTCAGAAAGAATGTTCCCGATGGTGGGGAAGTCCAGAACTAGGAGGCATAGTTTGAGGATAAGAGGTAAACCTTTTAGGACTGAGGTGAGGAGAAATTTCTTCACCCAGAGGGTGGTGAATGTGTGGAATTCACTGCCACAGAAAATAGTTGAGGCCAAACGTTTGTGTGAATTGAAGAAGAAATTATATATAGCTCTTGGGGCTAAAGGGATCAAGGGATGTGGGGGGGAAGAGGGGATCAGAATATTGAATTCGATGATCAGCCATGATCAAAATGAATGGTGGAGCAGACTCGAAGGCTGAATGGCCTACTCCTGCTTCTATTTCCTATTTTACTATGTTTCTAATTAGAGGAATGTAGATATCTCGGAGGAGTGTGGGCCTGAAGGAATTGCAGAGATAGGGTGAGGGGCGTTTAAAAAACAAGGATTAGAATGTTCAAGTCAGGATGTTGCTTGTTTGAGCATCAATGGTGGTCAGCGGTCTTGGGGAACTGGATTTCCTGCAAGTTAAGATGGAGGCAGCAGAGTTTTGGATGACGTCAAATTTACAAAGAATAGAATGTGGGAGAGCAGCCTGGAGTGCGTTGGAACAGTCGAATCTAGAGGAAGCCAAGGTGTGAATGAGGGTTTCAGCAGCAGATGGGCTGAGGCCAGGATGGAGCTGGGTGATGTTACGGACGTGGATTCAGACATAAACATGAGGTCGGAAAGCTTATCCCAGGATCAAATTTACTGACACCAGGGTGCTGATCAGATTGACTTCACCTGATTGTTGCCAGGAAGAGGGATGGAGTCGGCAGCTAGAGGATGGAATTTGATGCGTGCACTAAAAACGATGGCTTGCCAATATTTAATTGGAAGATAGTCATAAAATATTAATCATAAAAAATTAACAGAATCCCTACAGTGCAGAAGGAGGCCATTCGGCCCATTGAGTCTACACCGACCACAATCCCACCTAGGCCCTATTCCCATAACCCCATGTATTTACCCCACTAATCCCCCTAATACTAAGGGGCAATTTTAACATTGTCAATCAACCTAACCCGCACATCTTTGGACTGTGGGAGGAAACCGGAGCACCCGGAGGAAACCCACGCAGACACGGGGAGAACGTGCAGACTCCACACAGACAGTGACCCAAGCTGGGAATCGAACCCGGGTCCCTGGTGCTGTGAGGCAGCAGCGCCGATGTCATCATAGAAACCCTACAGTACAGAAAGAGGCCATTCGGCCCATCGAGTCTGCACCGACCACAATCCCACCCAGGCCCTACCCCCATATCCCTACGTATTTTACCCACTAATCCCTCTAATCTACGCATACCAGGACACTAAGGGGCAATTTTAGCATTGTCAATCAACCTAACCCGCACATCTTTGGACTGTGGGAGGAAACCGGAACACCCGGAGGAAACCCACGCAGACACGAGGAGAATGTGCAAACTCCACACAGACAGTGACCCAAGCCGGGAATCGAACCCAGGTCCCTGGAGCTGTGAAGCAGCAGTATAGTATCTAACCAAATGGTACAGGCCCAGTGTTTGTGCCAAGTTTGATGCCCAGTTCATGCTGTTTCTGTTTATAGTTTAAGTTTATTTATTACAAGTAGGCTTACATTAACATTGCAATGAAGTTACTGCTGAATTAGTTAGAACATAGAACATAGAAAAGCTACAGCACAAACAGGCCCTTCGGCCCACAAGTTGCGCCGAACATGTCCCTACCTCCTAGGCTTACCTATAACCCTCTATCTTACTAACTTCCATGAACTTATCCAAAAGTCTCTTAAAAGACCCTATCGAATCCGCCTCCACCACCACTACCGGCAGCCGATTCCACGTACCCACCACCCTCTGAGTGAAAAACGTACCCCTAACATCTCCTCTGTACCTACTCCCCAGCACCCTAAACCTGTGACCTCTTGTGGCAACCATTTCAGCCCTGGGTAAAAGCCTCTGAGAATCCACTCTATCAATCCCTCTCAACATCTTATACACCTCTATCAGGTCACCTCTCATCCTTCGCTTCTCCATGGAGAAAAGACCTAGCTCTCTCAACCTATCCTCATAAGGCATGCCACCTAATCCAGGCAACATCTTTGTAAATCTCCTCTGCACCCTTTCTATGGCTTCCACATCCTTTCTGTAATGAGGTGACCAGAACTGGGCACAGTACTCCAGGTGGGGTCTGACCAGGGTCCCATACAGTTGCAGCATTATCTCCCGATTTCTAAACTCAATTCCTCTATTGATGAAGGCCAATATTCCGTACGCCTTCTTAACCACAGCCTCTACCTGCGACGCTGCTTTGAGCATCCTATGAACCCGGACCCCAAGATCCTTCTGATCTTCCACACTGCCAAGCGTCTTACCCTTAATATTATATTCTTTCATCCTATTCGACCTGCCAAAATGAACCACCACACACTTATCTGGGTTGAAGTCCATCTGCCACTTCTCCGCCCAGTCTTGCATCTTATCTATGTCTCGTTGCAACCGCTGACATCCCTCTACACTATCCACAACACCACCAACCTTTGTATCATCAGCAAACTTGCCAACCCATCCTTCCACTTCCTCATCCAGGTCATTTATAAAAATCACAAAGAGCAAGGGTCCCAGAACAGATCCATGGGGCACTCCACTGGTGACCAACCTCCATGCTGGAAAAGACCCATCTACAACCACTCTTTGCCTCTGTGGGCAAGCCTGTTCTGAATCCACAAAGCAATGTTCCCTTGTATCCCATGCCCCTTCATTTCTCAATAAGCCTTGCATTGGGCACCTTATCAAACGCCTTGCTGAAATCCATATAAACTACATCTACCGCTCTTCCCTCGTCTATGTGTCTAGTTACATCTTCAAAAAATTCAATTAGGCTCGTAAGGCATGATCTGCCTTGGACAAAGCTGTGCTGGCTATTTCTGATCATACTATTCCTCTCCAGATGTTCATAAATCCTGCCTCTCAGGATCTTCTCCATCAACTTACCAACCACCGAGGTTAGACTCACCGGTCTATAATTTCCTGGGCTATCTTTTCTCCCTTTCTTGAATAACGGAACCACATCCGCAATCCTCCAATCCTCCGGAACCTCTCCCGTCTCCATTGATGACGCAAAGATCATCGCCATTCCAATCATTATTCATGTAAATTGAGTTTGTGTCTTTGTGCCCTATTTGTGATCAGAACTCCCACCCACCTGATGAAGGAACAGCCTGTTCCAAAAGCTAGTGGCTTTTGCTACCAAATAAACCTGTTGGACTTTAACCTGGTGTTGGTAGACTTCTTACTGTGTTTACCCCAGTCCAACGCCGGCATCTCCACATCAGAATTAGTTGATGCCAGCTTAGAGCAGTGACAGGGTTGTGATGGTCAATCTCACCATCCCATCGGAAGTAGGCTGCTGCTCGGAGTGAGGCTGTGTAGATTTCGGGAGAGGAACTACAGGAGCAGACTTGGTTGTACAGAAAGACTTGCATTCCAGACAACTTTAGTGATTCCTTTCATAGAGCTCTGACGAAGGGTCATCCAGACTCGAAATGGTGGCTCTATCCTCTCTCCACAGAAGCTGTCAGACCTGCTGAGATTTTCCAGCATTTTTCTATTTTTGGTACTTTTGTGACCCCCATGGTCAGGCTTTCCCAGCTGAAAGAATCATCAAAAGGGCGCATGGAATAAGGCCAAATAATGTGGTTTGATTTGATTTATTATTGTCACATGTATTAGTACACAGAATCCTACAGTGCAGAAGAGGCCCTTCAGCCCATCGAGTCTGCACCGACGCATTAAATGCCCTGACCTGCCCATCTAATCCCACTTGCCAGCACTTGGCCCATAGCCTTGAATGTTATGGTGTGCCAAGTACCTCATCCAGGTACTTTTTAAAGGGTGCGAGGCATCCCGCCTCCACCACCCTCCCAGGCAGTGCAATCCAGACCGTCACCACCCTCTGAGTAAAAAGATTTTTCCTCAAATCCCCCCTAAACCTCCCACCCCTCACTTTTAACTTGTATCCCCTCGTAACTGACCCTTCAACTAAAGGGATAACTGCTCCCTATCCACTCTGTCCATACCCCTCATAATCTTGAACACCTCAATCAGGTCGCCCCTCAGTCTTCTCTGCTCCAGAGAAAACAACCCAAGCCTATCCAATCTCTCTTCATAACTTAAATGTTCCATCCCAGGCAACATCCTCTACACCCCCTCCAGTGCAATCATGTCCTTCCTATAATGTGGCGATCAAAACTGCACACAGTACTCCAGCTGTGGCCTCACCAAAGTTCTATACAACTCCATCATGACCTCTCTGCTTTTGTAATCTATACCCTGATTGATAAAGGCAAGTTGCCATATGCCTTTTTCATCACCCTATTAACCTGCCTTTCCACCTTCAGAGATCTATGGACAAACACGCCAAAGTCCCTTTGTTCTTCGGAACTTCCCAGTGTCAGACCTTTCATAGTATACTTCCTTGTCAAATTACTCCTTCCAAAGTGCATCACCTCACACTTTTCAGGGTTAAATTCCATCTGCCACTTATCCGCCCATTTGACCATCTTGTCTATATCTTGCTGTAGCCCAAAACACTCAACCTCATTGTTAACCACCCGGCCAATCTTTGTGTCATTGGCAAACTTACTCCGAATGAAAAGTATTGTTACACAGTGAAAAGTATTGTTTCCTGCGCGCTATACAGACAAAGCATACCATTCATAGAGAAGGAAAGGAGAGGGTGTAGAATGTAGTGTAGAATGTAATGGTCGGCGGGGCACTCCTCTGTGGAGACACAGACTCATAGGGAACAGTTGGATGCCTAGAGGAAGAAAAGGGTTCATATTAGAAAAGTTAGGGTGGAGGTAGGAGTTGGGTGGAAAGGAGATCGAAGACATTGGATGGTAGGGAGATTGGAAAGGTTTGTGGGGGGAGTGAGGGTGGTGACCCCCAATAGCAGGTAGTTAGAAAGCAACTTGCTTCCTGGATGCAGCAGTCTCTGCCTTTCTGTAGCTGCCAGGTTTCCTGAGGCTCAGTAAACCCAGCCGGTGAGCATTAAATTAGTAATGGTGAATGAAATAGGCAGCCTCATTATAATATTTAAATCGCTCCCTGAGAGCGGGTTGGCTGCCCGCCCCCAGTTTCCACCTCCATCGCATTGAATATACCCTCCATTGTGTTGTATGGCACTACCACCGCGCTAAATGGGAAAACAGATCTATCAACTCAAGACCGGGCATGCATGCTATGGGCCATCAGCAGCAGCAGCAGAATTGTACTCAACCACTAATGCAATCTCATAGCCTGGCATATCCCCACTTTAGCAAGTCTTCAGCCAATTTGATTCGCTCCACGTGATATCAAGAAACAGCTGAAGGCTCTGGATATTGCAAAGGCTATGGAGCCTGACAATATTCCAGCAATAGCACTGAAGACTTATGTTCCACAACTTGCTGCACCCCTAGCCAAGCTCTTCCTGATCAGCTACAACATTGGCATTGTGGAGCCAGGAGATGGTTTACTTGCCACAGAATTCCTAGCCTCTGATCAGCTCCTGAAGCCACAGTATTTATCTGCTGAGTCCAGTTCAGTTTCCTGTAACCCCACTTGGTAATGCCATTGAATATCATGGGGCGATGGTTAGATCCTCTCTTGCTGTAGATGGTCATTGCTTGGCACTTGTGTGGCACGAATGTTACTTGCCACTTGTCAGCCCAAGCCTGGATATTGTCCAGGTCTTGCTGCATTTGGACATAGAATGCTTCAGTATCTGAGCAATCACAAATGGTGCTGAACATTGTGCATTCATCAGCGAACATCCCCACTTCTGACTTTATGGTGGAAGGAAGGTCATTGCTTAAGTTTAAGTTTATTTATTAGTGTCACAAGTAGGCTTACATTAACACTGCAATGAAGTTACTGTGAAAATCCCCTAGTTGCCACACTCCGGCGCCTGTTCGGATACACTGAGGGAGAATTTAGCATGGCCAATGCACCTAACCAGCATGTCTTTCGGACTGTGGGAGGAAACCGGAACACCTGGAGTAAACCCACGAAGACACAGGGAGAACGTGCAGACTCCGCACAGACAGTGACCCAAGCCAGGAATCGAACCCGGGTTCCTGGCACATAGAAATCATAGAAATCATAGAAACCCTACAGTGCAGAAGGAGGCCATTCGGCCCATCAAGTCTGCACCGACCACTGTAACTGAAGATGTTTGGGCCTAGGAACTCCTGCAGTAATGTCCTGGAACTGCCTCCAACCACTCAAACATCTTCCTAGGTGCTCAGTGTGACTCCAACCAGCATTGGGTTTCCTCCTGATTCCCAGTTTTGCTAGGGCTCCTTGATGACACACTGTCAAATGCGGCTTGATGTCAAAGGCTGTCACTCTCACCTTGCCTCTGGAATTCAGCTCTTTTGTCCATGTTTGAACCAAGGTTGTAATGAGGTCATGAACTGAATGACCTTGGCAGAACCCAAACTGAACATCTGTGAGCAGGTTATTGCTGAGCAGGTGCTGCTTGATAACACTGTTGATGGTCCTTGTGTCACTTTACTGATGATGGAGAGTGGACTGATGGAGCCAGGTTCCATTTGTCCTGTTTTTTTGTGTACAGGACATACCTGGGCAAGTTTCCACATTGCCAGGTTGATGCCAGTGTTGTAACTGTACTGGGACAGCTTGGCTTGGGGAGCGGAAAGTTCTGGAGCACAAGTCTTCAATACTATGACTGGGTTCGTTAACAACTTTGTTAGCAGCAATGAAAGAGGGCTGAGTGGAATTTCAAGTTGTGAGAGCCCTTTGGTTCTTGCTGCCTTTATCTGTAGCAAAGTGGCTGAAAATTGCCAGCCCTGGCCAACTAGGCATTGGGAAGATAGGAGGTGCCCCCTGGCCAACTAGGCATCGGGCAGCTAGGAGGTGCCCCCTAGCCAACTAGGCATTGGGCAGCGAGGAGGTGCTCCCTGGCCAACTAGGCATCGGGCAGCTAGGAGGTGCCCCCTAGCCAACTAGGCATTGGGCAGTTAGGAGGTGCTCCCTGGCCGACTAAGCATTGGGAAGCTAGGAGGTGCTCCCTGGCCAACTAGGCATTGGGCAGTTAGGAGGTGCCCCCTGGCCAACTAGGCATCAGGCAGCTAGGAGCTGCTCCCTGGCCAACTAGGCATTGGGCAGCTAGGAGGCACTCTGTGGCCAACTAGGCATTGGGCAGTTAGGAGGTGCCCCCTGGCCAACTAGGCATCAGGCAGCTAGGAGGTACTCCCTGGCCAACTAGGCATCGGGCAGCTAGGAGGCACTCTGTGGCCAACTAGGCATTGGGCAGCTAGGAGGCACTCTGTGGCCAACTAGGCATTGGGCAGCTAGGAGGCACTCTGTGGCCAACTAGGCATCGGGCAGCTAGGAGGCACTCTGTGGCCAACTAGGCATTGGGCAGCTAGGAGGCACTCTGTGGCCAACTAGGCATCGGGCAGCTAGGAGGTGCTCCTATAAGCAGTAGATTGTGAAGTTCTGGAGCTGACAGCAGCAGGCACCTGGTAGCAGCTGGCAGTGAAGAAATAAAGCCTGTGGTGTCCTTGACCACCGCTGGCAATAGGTAACCACCTGCCCACTTGGCAGCAGGTCTTGTTCCAGGAGGCTGCAGATGTCAACAACAATCTGGCATAAGATCCTGAACTTCCTGAGGCACTGTTGCTCGGTCCTGTCCAGAACGCTGATCCTCCTTCAAGCTGGATCATTGAATGGCGGCAAGGTGCACAGTGGTTAGCATTGCTGGCTCACAACGCCAGGGACCCAGGGCAGCACTGTGGCACAGTGGTTAGCACTGCTGCCTCACGGCGCCAGGGACCTGCGTTTGATTCCCAGCTTGGCTCACTGTCTGTGCGAAGTCTGCACGTTCATCCCGTGTGTGCGTGGGTTTCCTCCGGGTGCTCTGGTTTCCCCCCACAGCCAAAGATGTATAAGTTGAATGGATTGGCCACGCTAAATTGTCCCTGAGCGTCCAAAGATGCGTAGGTTAGGGGATTAGTGGGGTAAATGTGTGGGGTGTGTGGGCCTGGGTAAGATGCTCTGTTGGAGAGTCAGTGCAGACTCAATGGGCAGAATGGCCTCTTTCTGCACTGTAGGGATTCTATGATTTTGCCTATTCCCTCTGTCCTGTTGTGTGGCAGGCAGCTGGTGAGACGGCAACTGTTGCTGCTCCTGATGTAGTTGTGGATGATGCAGTTGGTTTAGGCATCTGTGTTACTGTTCCCCCTGATCCTCATCTGAGGTCTGAGGTAGAGCTGCCCCCACGCTGCTGTGGGAGCTGACAGCAGCGATGCGCAGACCCAGGTGAGCAAAGTCCACGACAGGTGAAATGACCTCCAACAAGTTGGAAATTGCATCCTCTCAAAACTCATCGTGTGAGCACATCTTTCACTTGGGTGAGGAAGCAGCTATGCATTTCACTCATTAGTTTCACTCCTCAACCTGTTCTCACTGTGCTGACCTTGCCCAGTTTCACACAGTATGGGAGATCCAGCTGCTGAAGCCAGAATGCTGGGTCAATATCTACATTAATTGGTTCTTAGCATTTTAAATTACAGATCTGACTTCTTCAGTGGGGGTTTGCTGTATAACCTGGTAAAAATGATGTGGAGATGCCGGCGTTGGACTGGGGTAAGCACAGTAAGAAGTCTCACAACACCAGGTTAAAGTCCAACAGGTTTATTTGGTAGCAAATACCATAAGCTTTCGGAGCACAGCTCCTTCGTCAGATGGATATCCACTCCATCTGACAAAGGAGCTGTGCTCCGAAAGCTTATGGTATTTGCTACCAAATAAACCTGTTGGACTTTAACCTGGTGTTGTGAGACTTCTTACTGAACCTGGTAAAAGCCAGCAGTCACAGAATTGTTATGGTTTTTCTTACGTTTATTTATTATTGTCACAAGTAGGCTTACATTAACACTGCAATGAAGTTACTATGAAAATCCCCTAGTCGCCACACTCTGGCGCCGGTTCGGGTACACTGAGGGAGAATTTAGCATGGCCAATGCACCTAACCAGCACGTCTTTCGGACTGTGGGAGGAAGCCCGTGCAGAACAAGGAGAACGTGCAGACTCCACACAGACAGTGACCTAAGCTGGGGAATTGAACCCGGGCCCCTGGTGCTGTGAGGCAGCAGTGCTAACCACTGTGCCACCAGAGAATTTAGCATGGCCAATGCAGCATGTCTTTTGGGGAAAAAGGAGGCCATTTGGCCCATCATGTCTGCACCAGTCAAGTGGTTTCATATCGGGTTTCCAACACGCTGGCAATTTTGGGACATTTAACCCCTAGCTCCCCATTCCCTCACCTTCACTCAAACCCACCCTCTCGGGGTCTAGTTTCCAATTTGAACAGTCATCGTACGCACTCAGTAGACTTCATGCCATCTAAGGACTGAAGGCAGTGCTGGAGATGAGAGATGAGGTCAGACTGGTGGGTCTCCACCAAGGTAGTCCAGCTCATTTAGAGCTCTTATGGCAGGAGAACTTGCGCACGCGGCCCACTGTGAAATTGCTCTGTAATTAGAACGTATGTCAGATGCAGGTTACTCAATCCAACTCTAGGGTGCTTGAGTGAGCAAGAACAAAGTCGCCTTTATTGGTTAACCGCATTAGGAAACTCCCATATGCGTCCTGTGGAAGTTGTCATATCAGTTTATTCTCACCATTTGTAAGTTGGCCCTTGCCTCATTCAGGTGGTTTTGTGACAACAGACTGTAGTTCACTAATGTGGGAGGCAGCAGGACAACAAAGTCATCATCGTCCAATTTAACCACCCTTTTATATAAGGCTGCTTTCTCAGTCAGATTCCAGGGGCGGATTTCTCAGGAGCATGTCTGAGGCATTTATCCAGTCAGATTTGATTTTGGAGCTGCAGCAATAAGCCTGAAGCTGCTCCCACCCAGAAGCTGACTGGAGTGGTTCTGCTATTCACTTCAGTCCAGAGGAAAGGGTCAAAGATGTTCACCAATTGAGTGATCTCCACCTCTCCACAGCCTGGCCTTCTGAGTTACTTCCAATTTTCCAATCTCCTCTTTTACTGTCTGTCTGCTCCTGGCCAACGGAAACCAGAGTAAGCACCTAGAACGGGGGAAAGTAGGCCGCTACAAAGGCAACTTATATTAGTGTTCCTAACTCCCATCCACCCCCATCACCCAGCTTTCTCTATTCTTCTCTCCAAAACGTTTCTTCATCCTGGCCGATGGTTCCACTGGTACCCACTGTCCTTTAGTGCCTCTCCCAAATATGCAATGGGAAGCCTAGCCTGTGAATGTTGCAAAATGATTGGCCCTGTGTCAGGTCTTCAGGAGGGAAATAAGAGCAAATGTCTCACAGCTTAGCCCGATCCTATTCTTACTCATAAAGAAATACCATGGTACTGCTTCAAAAGAGACGAAGGGAACCTCTATCCTGTGTCCTGCCAACATTTATCCCTCAACCAACATCTAAAATAGATGATCTGATCTATTATATTTCCAGGAGCTTGCTGCACGCAAATTGATTGTTGCATTTCCTATATTTCAACTCTGAATGTAAATCAGATGGCACGTCATTGGCTGTAAAGCACTATGGGAAATCCGGAGATTGTGAATGCCACTATATATGCTTCCTTGGGGAGGTGGCCTAGTGGTATTATCACTCGTCCATTAATCCAGAAACTCAGCTAATGTTCTGGGGACCTGGGTTCGAATACCGCCACGGCAGATGGTAAAATTTGAAGTCAATAAAAAATATCTGGAATTAAGAATCTACTGATGACCATGAAGCCATTGTCGATTGTTGGAAAAACCCACCTGGTTCACTAATGTCCTTTAGGGAAGGAAATCTGCCATCCTTACCTGGTCTGGCCTAGATGTGACTCCAGAGCCACAGCAATGTGGTTGACTCTCAACTGCCCTCTGACAACTAAGGATGGGCAATAAATGCTGGCCAGCTAACGATGCCCAGGTCCCACGAATGAATTAAAAAATATAAATGCAAGAGAGGTGACTGCTGTTAATTTTTGCTTTTTTTCTGATTATATATTTTACAGGACTCTATGTAAATGGGCGGAGTTTACTTACCTTAGAACATTAATCTTTCAATTCATACTCAGTGTCTAACTGGCCTTTGATGCTGTATATTCTCATCAACCCAATATGGGAGCTCAAGGTGACCCACCAAGAGGAAACATCATCATGGCCCATTTGCCACTGCTTCCTGGGGATGCCATGTTGAGCGTGGCGATAGGTCATGGAATGTGGTTGCCAATGCTTCCAGCTTCCTCAACATAGGGAGAAAGCCCTATATATCCCTCTATTCTCTCCAGTCCAGGGCTGGCACCTACCTCCTGAAGGTCCCCATCTCATTTGAGTTTTAAATTTATTTATAAGTGTCACAAGTAGGCTTACATTAACACTGCAATGAAGTTATTGTGAAAATCCCCTGGTCGCCACACTCTGGCGCCTGTTCGGGTACACTGAGGGAGAATTTAGCATGGCCAATGTGCCAACCCAGCATGTCTTTCAGACTGTGGGAGAAAACCGGAGAACCCGGAGGAAACCCACGCAGACATGGGGAGAACGTGCAAACTCTGCACAGACAGTGACCCAAGCCGGGAATCAAATTCGGGTCCTGGCGCTGTGAGGCAGCAGTGCTAGCCATTGTGCCACCATGTTGCCCAGCTGAGGCTTTCAATAGGAGCCTGGCTGCCCTTTAAGGGCCTTCCTAGCTCCTCCTGGCGTGTGAGTGGCATGTTGCACTAGGCGGGTCTGTGCAATGCAAATTACCCTATGGTGGGGAAGTGGATTACAATGAGCTGGGTGGGGTTGGAGCCCCACTCCACTGGGCTACCTATTTAAAGAGGATGATTTTCCGGCCTCAGTGCCTAACATGAGAAGCGTGGTCACTTGTGGGAGGTAACAGGGAGCTGTCAGCATCCCCAAACATGCGTCAATGCCATCAGGACGGTGTTAATGCCAGATACTCAATCACTGAAGGCTTGTCTCTTTTAAATGGAGAACTGGGAGGGGCAAGGTAGCTGAGGGAAAATGGCTTCAAAGTAAAACTGTTGGTCCTTACCTGACATTGAGGATGAATGGGAACATGGTGCTGAGGCAGAGAGGCCTGCACTGAACTGGTCACTTTGAGTTTACACAGCAGGTGCTACTTGTTGCTTGCTAAGTTTCAAAGATTCTTGTTAATTAGTGTTTAAAAAAGAAGAATTATTTGAAAGATGGCCTTTGGCCAAGGTGCCTTGAAGCAGATGGTGAGGGTTTTATTCACAATCTTTTCTTTCTTTGCCAATTTCTTCCCTTCAGGCGAGCTTGCCTGTAATGTTGAATCTCGCAGGTTCCAACATGGCAGTGGGCCCACAGCAGCTGCACACAGAACTCCACCCAGCCTCGGCCTGGTCGGCCTGGATTACTTGTTCCGCAAGCCAGACTGGATGAATTGCTGAGATTATCTCGCAAAGGAAAATAATAAGCCTTCACACAACAAAAAAAGATGTGATTACTCTGAAAACATTTGTCTGTGCGACGGTTTGGCTTTCTCCCTCGAGGTTCAGAGGAAAGCATCTGTGAGGAGCTGGGTCTCTGCTCAAGCTGCAGGAATTATCAAAGGGCGGCTGAGATTGTGCAGGGTTGTACCTGTGTGAAAAGCAGCACTTTGATGATGAACATGGTCCATTTTACCTGTGCCAAGTGTGAGGTGTCATCCAGCACATTAGCTCCAGTGTTTCACTGCACAGTCCTGTTCCTCAGCTAGAGGTAGAACTCTGCTCCCTACAGTGGCATACTGAGAAATACAGAGCACAGAAACACCTAGACTTTGAGCACTTTATTTTATGCATCAGGGACATATAAGTGGCACCAAGGCTGGAGAAGAGTGCTTTGCAGAAAAGCAGAAGAGACTTACATCTGTACTGACCTTTCGTGACCTCAGGATGTCCATAGGTGCTTAATAACTGATGAATATTTTGTGACGTGTGGTCGGTGTTGTAATGTAAGTGACATGGCAGCCAATGTGCACAAAACAAGGTCCCACCAAACAGATGATACCTCCTGGTACCTCACCAAGTGCCAGACAGGGACGGTCAGCACACAATTCAACTGTGGAGGCCATTACCGTCCAGTCCTATCCTATCCTTAACCAACGAGACACACTTCCCGGCAGAAGCGGCCAGTTCCTGATCAGGAGCAGGCATCCCTGCCTGATATTTTTCCCTCCCTATGTTAGAGGTACTGAGGCCGATTCTAGGCACACCGTTTGAGAGCTTCAGGTTTCTAGGTGTCCAGATCACCAACAACCTGTCCTGATCTGCCCATGCCGCCACTATCGTTAAGAAAGCCCATCAACGCCTCTACTTTCTCAGAAGACGAAGGAAATTTGGCATGTCAGCTATGACTCTCACCAAATTTTACAGATGCACCATAAAAAGCATTCTTTCTGGTCGTATCACAGCTTGGTATGGCTCCTGCTCTGCCCAAGACCACAAGAAACTACAAAAGGTCGTGAATGTAGCCCAATCCATCACGCAAACCAGCCTCCCATCCATTGACTCTGTCTACACTTCCCGCTGCCTCGGCAAAACAGCCGGCATAATTAAGGACCCCTCACACCCCAGGCATTCTCTCTTCCACCTTCTTCTGTTGGGAAAAGGACACAAAAGTCAGAGGTCATGTACCAACCGACACAAGAACAGCTTCTTCCCTGCTGCAACCTGACATTTGAATGGATCTACCTCGCACTAAGTTGATCTTTCTCAACACCCTAGCTGTGAATGTAACACTACATTCTGCACTCTCTCATTTCCTTCTCTATGAACGGTGTGCTTTCTCTGTATAGCGCGCGAGAAACGATACTTTTCACTGTATGCTAATACATGTGACAATAATAAATCAAATCAAATCGAATTAAAATTTCTCAGTACAGACCAGGGAGGTGAATTTGTCATTG
>NW_027590550.1:132500-245000 GCF_964213995.1 Mustelus asterias
GGTGGGGGTGGGGGGGAAGGGGAACTGAGATTCACTCTCTGTTCGTGCTGCTGATCCTGGGTGACAAGCGAACTCAACTCAGTCTAGGAATGCAGTGATGCCATTCCTATGGCATGGTGGCACAGTGGTTAGCACTGCTGCCTCACAGCGCCATGGATCCGGATTTGATTCCCGGCTTGGGTTACTGTCTGTGCGGAGTCTGCACGTTCTCCCCGTGTCTGCGTGGGTTTCCTCCGGGTGGTGCGGTTTCCTCCCACAGTCCGAAAGATGTGCTGGTTAGGTGTATTGGCCGTGTTAAATTCTCCCTCAGTGTACCCGAACAGGCATCAGAGTGCGGCGACTCGGGGATTTTCACAGTAACTTCTTTGCAGTGTTAATGTAAACCTACTTGCGACTAATAAATAAACTTTTACTTTATTTTTTTTAATAGTGCACTGTGATTTATTATTGAGCATGGGTGTAGCCTTTACTATGCTTTTCCTAAATGTTAATGCCTCCTTTGTTAGGGTGATGCAGCCATGTGGAATGGTTTCAGCCAATGCAAGTGTGCTATACATTCAGCTCACTGTCTGCCATTGGGACCAAAGAGGAACAAGGAACAAGAGGGCAAGGAAAGCAGAAACCCCTTCAGCATAAGGATCAATGGACACCAGCTGCCTTTGGTACCCCATCCAGGTGACTATTTTCCAAGCACATGTCTTGAGATGTCAGTGTCAGCAGAGGTAATTGAGAGACAGACATTGTGGAGCTGGATTCCACGCTCAGCTGATAGACCCTGAGCTGACACTCTAGCAGGGGCTGCGATCCAGCAGTCGGCAGCAAGAACCCTTTGCTGATCTTCTCCCCACCTCCAGCTCTGACCGAGGTCAACTAAGTCAGCAACAGACCAAGGATTGAGCCTCTTTGGCTGATGGAGCTCGGCCATCGGGACAGGAGCACAGTATTACAACAACAACTTGTGGTGGTGCGTTACAGCAACAACTTGTAACAGTGTGGTGTTACAACACAGTGGCACAGTGGTTGGCACTGCTGCCTCACAGCGCCAGGGACCCGGGTTCAATTCCGGCCTCAGGTCACTGTCTGTGTGGGGATTGCACGTTCTCCCCATCTCTGCGTGGGTTTCCTCTGGATGCTCCGATTTCCTCCCACAGTCGAAAGATGTGCCGGTTAGGGGGACTGACCCTGGGTGTCAGGGAATGTCTAGGTTAGGGTGATTAGCGGGTTAAATGTGCGGGTTTACGGGGATAGGTTAGGCGGTGGGCCTGGGTAAGATGCTTTGTCGGGGACTTGGTGCAGACCCGATGGGCTGAATGGCCTCCTTCTATGATTCTACACAACAACAACTTGCAGTGGAGCGGTAATACTACAGCAACATGTGGCAGTGCAGAATTACAACAAAAACTTGTGCTGGCGCAGTATTGCAACAACAACTTGCGATGGCGTGATGTTACAACAACAACTTGTGGCGGTGCCATTCAGTCAGCCATTTAGCCCCTCGAGCCTGTTGCGTCCCGCCATCCAATGAGATCCTGGCTGACGTCACTCACCGTGCTGTTGTTGATGGAGAATGCCCTCTGGGAGATCAGCAGGTAACTGGCATCAACAGAGAGGGGGGGGGGGGCACCAGTTCTCACTGGAATTGTGCAAAGCACAAGAATTCAGAGCAACATCGAGAGTGTCAGCGAGTTCTTCCGTTACTGAGCTGTCTCCACAGGTGCCAACGAGGAGTCTCATTGTGTCAACAATAGCAAAATTGCCCAATCAAACAAGTAATAGAGATAACTGCCGATGGCTGAGAGCTCGTGGGACTGTGTATGATGATTCTACTCATTAAAAACAGATTGCAGTGTCCCACAGAGCAGCCTCAAAGCCAGATCTAAAATTGTGTCACACATTTGGGATTAGGGCCTATTGGGGTCTGGGCACAGTGCGGCTCCCAGGTGACTCCTCCATACTCTGAAAAACATCAATTCTCTGGTGTAAGCCACATGAGACCTGGGAAGCCAATGGAAAGCTTCCACGCAGACGAATTCCCACACTAAAATAAGTCTCTGTTAAATTGGGTAGAATAAATAAAAAGCTGTCGACACAAGTGTGCTGTTCACTGTCCTTTCGGAAATTTAACATTCCAGATTGATCTGGGCAGAATACATGAAGTTGTGGAAACTTAATTCAACAGTTTGCCTCGGTTTTAGTCACAATAACCTTCAATTATACCCTGCACTGCAAAAGATAATTCATTGTATGAAGCACTTTGAGATATTTCAATATCGTGATAGAATCCCTACAGCGCAGAAGGAGGCTATTCGGCCCATCGAGTCTGCACCGACTGCAATCCCACCCAGGCCCTATCCCTGTCACCCCACATATAAATTCTTCCTCAGTGTACCTGAACAGGGCGACTAGGGGATTTTCACCGTAACTTCATTGCGGTGGTAATGTAAGCCTAGTTGTTGCCCAGTAAATAAACGTTACTTTTATTTATCCTGCTAGTCCCCCTGACACTAAGGGGCAATTAACATGGCCAATCCACCAAACCCGCACATCTTTAGACTGAGGGAGGAAATCGGAGCACCCGGAGGAAACCCACACAGACACAGGGAGAATGTGCAGACTCCGCACAGACAGTGACCCGAGGCTGGAATTGAATCTGGGTCTCCGGCGCTGTCAGGCAGCAGTGTGCTAACCACTCTGCCACCATGCCACCCCAAATATATATTCATTCTGGGGTTGTGGGTGTCGCTGACATTTTACCGGACATCTCTAGTCATCCCTTAAGAGGATAGAAGTGAACCTCCCCCATCCATGTGATACAGCATCTCCCACGGTGCTGTTCAAAAGGGAGTTCCCAGATTCTGACCCAGTGTTGCTGTACGAAGAGCGAGGTATTTCCAAATCGGGATGGTGTGTGAATTGGAAAGGGAACTTGGAGATGTTGGTGTTCTCCTGCAGCTGTGGCCTTTGTTTTTCTAGGTGTTGGAGGTTAATGGGGTTGGGAGTTGCTCTCAGAGGTGTTAATAAATGCAAGGGTTTTGTTTACTTATATTGAGGAAGACTTGGATTGCCTTCCCCGATTCATGATGGGCAATTCAGAGATAGCAGAGTTCTTCCCAACCCAACCTCCTTCGGCGCAAACCCACATTCGACTGTTAGGCAACAAAAAACTTGACACCGGCCCACTTTCTGAATCTTGCCACTTGACTTTCTGAAGTGCGGTTTGCAGTGAGTTTGCTGATCGCCAACTTTATATTTTAGTCTCGCCAATCTTCAAGGACCCCACAAACTGCACCAGTCCCTTCTTCAAAGCTGAAATTATTTTCACAAGCAATGCCATCATAAATGGCGAACAATAGCACAGAAATCATAGACCCTTGTGTCCTGACCTTGTCGGGCCACACAGTATGTCAAAGGTCAAGTACAGCATGGGGAAGTGACAAATAAACCTTCCGCTACTCTGATCCCACTTCTGTTGGTCATCCTCAACTCCAGTATTATTGTGGCACTTTTAATTTCCACCTCAGTCTCACCATGGTGTGCAAGATTGTCAATTTATGCAGAATTGTAATAGTTTTGTGCTGTGGGACCACAACCTCTGTGGGCAGAGGTGGGAGCACGCCCCCTGTGGGCAGAGGTGGGATCATTCCCCCTGTGGGCAGAGGTGGGAGCACGCCCCCTGTGGGCAGAGGTGGGATCATTCCCCCTGTGGGCAGAGGTGGGATCATTCCCCCTGTGGGCAGAGGTGGGACGACGCCCCCTGTGGGCAGAGGTGGGATCATTCCCCCTGTGGGCAGAGGTGGGATCATTCCCCCTGTGGGCAGAGGTGGGATCATTCCCCCTGTGGGCAGAGGTGGGATCATGCCCCCTGTGGGCAGAGGTGGGATCATTCCCCCTGTGGGCAGAGGTGGGATCATTCCCCCTGTGGGCAGAGATGGGATCATTCCCCCTGTGGGCAGAGGTGGGAGCACGCCCCCTGTGGGCAGAGGTGGGATCATTCCCCCTGTGGGCAGAGATGGGATCATTCCCCCTGTGGGCAGAGGTGGGAGCACGCCCCCTGTGGGCAGAGGTGGGATCATTCCCTCTGTGGGCAGAGGTGGGATCATTCCCCCTGTGGGCAGAGGTGGGAGCACGCCCCCTGTGGGCAGAGGTGGGAGCACGCCCCCTGTGGGCAGAGGTGGGATCATTCCCCCTGTGGGCAGAGGTGGGACAACGCCCCCTGTGGGCAGAGGTGGGATCATTCCCCCTGTGGGCAGAGGTGGGATCATTCCCCCTGTGGGCAGAGATGGGAGCACGCCCCCTGTGGGCAGAGATGGGAGCACACCCTCTGTGGACAGGGGTTGGGACCACTCCAGCTTATTTAGGAAAGGTGTCTTTTGGAGCTGGATCTGAACCCAGGTCTCAAAGGTGAAAGCTTATCTTCAGGAACCAGTTCCCCAGTCCAGTCTTGTGTGAACATTTTGTGTTAACGGCCCTGATTTCTCTCCTTTGATTTGAGCTGAGGTGCCGTTTCACAGGGTGTTCACCAACCTGCTGCACGTTATTGGCCATATGTATTAGACCAGGCAGTGCCTTCTGCCAGGTTACACAACTGTGGCAGCATCGCCGCTAACCCTAGCCTGACTGAAGCCAGTTTGTAGCACTCAGCATCTGCCAGGAATCCAACCAAGAACCATCTACTTCAGGGTATGCTTTTACCAACAGCGCTACCGCAGGATGCAAAATAAGACATTTTGTAAACGACAAAACCTTCAATATCTTTTTACTGTTCCTTAAGGGAATTTTCCGTCTCGGGGGAGAGGATCACTTTGTGGTAACAGAGTTATAAAGTCATTTACTGAAACCTCAGACCTCATCCATTGCTGGGATTCTCGGGTGCCGCTGCAGTGAATGAAGCTTTGGCTTAGTGCCAAACTCTGCATTCTTGCTGGCAGTGGAGTGGCCCTGGATGAGATCAGAGAATCCCGCTCATAGATTTTTACAGCACATAAAAGAGATCCTTAGACCCATCATGCCATTGAATTCATAATCCCGAGCCCCAGGCAGGGACCTGGGTTCAAATCTCAACACGGCAGTTGGTAAAGCTCAAATTTAATTAATTAAAAATAAAATCTGCTGTATAAAACCAGCCTCAGTAATGGCGACCATGACTGCTACCATGGATTATTGTAAAAACCCACCTGGTTTGCTAATGTCCTTTAGGGAAGGAATAGAATCCCTACAGTGCAGGATGAGGCCATTCGGCCCATTGCATCTGCACCGACCACAATCCCACCCAGGCAGCACTCCTACAACCTCACACATTTACCCTGCTAATCCCCTGACACTAGGATCAATTTAGCATAGCCAATCAACCTAACCCACACATTTTTGGACTGTGGGAGGAAACCAGAGCACCCGGAGGAAACCCACGCAGACACGGGGAGAATGTGCAAACTCCACACAGACCCCCCCACCCCCCCTAGCCGCCCCACCGATCTCAAGCAGAGACGTCCAACACCTACCTCCTCACTAACTGGAGCGCCCGAATCAGACTTTTGTGGAGCATGTCCGTTTTGCGCCGCTTCTGGATGGGCGAACGCAGTGATAAAGGGGGAAGTGCCGGGAAGGTTGGACATGCAGCCCATTAAGGCAATTTAAATGTATGCAAATGCATTTAAATGGCTGTCACACCCGTTTCGGGCGCAGTCCCGATCGCAGCCATTTTCGGGCCTTGGGAAAGGGGGAACTGGCACGGGGGTGGGCACGGATCACGCTACTCGCCTCACGCCCGACTTTACCAGGTTTTCGCAAACGGGCGCAACTTGATGGTAAAATCGGGCCCAGAGAGTTGTGACGCTGTGGAATGTACAACTGGAATTAAATTTAAATTTATTTATTAGTGTCACAAGTAGGCAAGAAATTAACAAGGCAATGAAGTTACTGTGAAAATTCCTGAGTCGCCACACTCCGGCGCCTGTTCGGGTTCACTGAGGGAGAATTTAGCACGACCAATGCACCTAACCAGCACGTCTTTCGGACTGTGGGAGGAAACCAGAGCACCCGGAGGAAACCCACGCAGACACGGGGAGAATGTGCAGACTTCGCAAAGACAGTGACCCAAGCCGGGAATCAAACCCGGGTCCCTGGCGTTGTGAGGCAGCAGTGCTAACCACTGCGCCACCATTCCACCATATTGCTGCCAAATTTCTCCTCACCTCAGTCCTAAAAGGTTTACCCCTTATCCTCAAACTACGACCCCTAGTTCTGGACTCCCCCACCATCGGAAACATTCTCCCTGAATCTATCCTGTCTAACCCTGATTGAATTTTATAAGTTTCTATGAGATCCCTTCTCACTCTTCTAAGCTCCAGTGAATATAGTCCTGAATGACTTCGTCTTTCCTCATATGACAGACCTGCCATCCCAGGATCAGCCTGGTAAACCTTCACTGTACTCCCTCCATAGAAGGACATCCTTCCTCAGATAAGGACACCAAAACTGCACACAGTACTCCAAGTGTGGCCTCACCAGCACCCTATACAATTACATTAAAACATCTCTATTTCTATACTCAAATCCTCTCGCTATGAAGGCCAACATACCATTTGTCTTCTTTACTGCCTGCTGTACCTGCGCACTTACTTTCAGTGACTTATTCACCAAGCTCTCGCTGAGTATACACCTCTCTCAATTTACACCTATTCAAATGATAATCTGCCTTCCTATTATTGCTACTGAAATGGATAACCTCACATTTATCCACATTATACTGCATCTGCCATGCAAATGCCCACTCACCCAGCCTATCCAAATCACACTGAATCATCTCTGCATCCTCCTCACAGCTCACCCTTCCACCCAACTTTATATCATCTGCAAATTTGGAGATAATACAGTTAGTTCACTCTTCCAAACCATTGATATATAATGTGAACGTTTAGCTAGGTCTCCAGTTTTCATTGCCCTATTTAGGCCTTCTGGTTCCCCCTTCTTTAAGATGCTCCTTGATGCTGCCAAGTTGTTGGTTACCTCTATGATTATCTTCTTATGTGGCTCAAAGTAAAACATTTGTTTGATTATCGCTTCTGTGAAATACCTTGGGATGCTTTACCATGTCATTGTTGTTGTTGTTATGTTGCAGAATAGGTTGGGTTGTGAAATCCTGGGTGGCTACAGTGTATACTATACTCATAGGTATTCTGTACCCAAAGGGTATACTGTACCCTCAGGACGCTCTGCAGCACCTACCAATCCCGTGACCTCCGCCACCTAGAAGGACGAGGGCAAAAGGTGCCTGGGGACACCACTACCTCACAGTTCTCCTCCAATTGGTGGCATGGTGGTTAGCACTGCTGCCACACAGCGTCAGGGACCCGGGTTCGATTCCTGGTTTGGGTCACTGTCTGTGTGGAGACTGCACGTTCTCCCCGTGTCTGGTTAGGTGCATTGGCCATGCTAAATTCTCCCTCAGTGTACCTGAACAGGCACCGGGGTGTGGCGACTAGGGGCTCTTCACAGTAACTTCACTGCAGTGTTAATGTAAGCCTACTTGTGACTCTAATAAAACTTAAATAATTCATGCACCACTCTGACAACTTGGATAAACATTGTCATTCCTTCAGTGGCGTGGGGTAAAAATCCTGGAACTCTTGTCATAATGGCACCGCTGCCTTCACTCTGCCGACAGTTAAGGAGGGGCTGA
This sequence comes from Mustelus asterias, assembly GCF_964213995.1. Classification (NCBI taxonomy): domain Eukaryota; kingdom Metazoa; phylum Chordata; class Chondrichthyes; order Carcharhiniformes; family Triakidae; genus Mustelus; species Mustelus asterias. The sequence goes on from NW_027590550.1 coordinate 140,179, forward strand.
CACCTTCCACCATCCACAGACACCTTCTCTTTGGAATGTCAGTAAAACTGGCTTTGCCTAAAATGCCCACCTCCCCAGAATGAAAAAACAAGTCCATAGAATCCCTACAGTGCAGAAGGAGGCCATTTGGCCCATCGAGTCTACACCGACCACAATCCCACCCAGGCCCTAACACCGAAACCCCACATATCTACCCTGCTAATCCCCCTGACATTAAGGAGCAATTTTCCACGGCCAATCAACCTAACCTGCACATCTTTGGACTCTGGGAGGAAACCGGAGCACCCGGAGGAAACCCAAGCAGACACGGGGAGAATGTGCAAACTCCACACGACAGTGACCCAAGGCTGGAATTGAACCCAGGGCCCTGGGGCTGTGAGGCAGTAGTGCTAACCACTGTGCCACTGTGCATTCTGTTCATTGTTGTCACTGAGGTGTTGGTGGTGTAGAATATGTGCTGCGTTTGCTGCGTAACTCCGGTAGTTAAATGTAGGAAGCACCTTTCAATGTTTCAATGTGATCCAGTGGGAAACGCAAGTCTTGTTACGATCAAGAAGCTCAAAATGCAGCGTGGATGAGGAGACCCACCTCATTACCCACCAAGGTCAACTAGTCAGCCCACACTCATCGATCAGAGTCACACACGTGTCAACAGTCTACACGAGCAAGAGACTAGACTATGGCTCAAAACTGGCTCTTCTGCACCCCAGCGCATGCACAATGAGCCAGGGGCTCCCGCTGAGGTGCCCATCCCCACCAACACACCATTTTCCACCGGTTCATTTTAATCAGGTGACGGGCAAGGAACGGGAGCACAGAAAAACCCCGAGAAAGTCTTTGACAGAGGAGGGAGAAAACTGTGAATCGGGAAGAGGTTGAAAAGGGGAAATAAATGCATTTGGAAAAAGGGTTATCTTTGGGTGGAACGGGTAGCTGTCGGGGCTTGGGAAAGAGCCGGAAAATTCCAGCAGGTCGCAGACTATAAGATCCGGGCTGGAGCAATGGAGAGGTGATCACGCAGACCTCGCTTTCGACTTGCTTCGGTTTTTAGGGATGATCAAAGGTGGAATTTGAATTGGAAGTGGAATTTTCCTACCCAGAAAGCCGGCTGCGGTTGGATTTACTCAGGATGCTTTCCTGGATTAAACCAATCGCAAATTCAGTCCTTGGGAAAGCAGCCTGTTTCTGTGCCAGTGTTTGTGTAACGTGCTAACACCGGCTTGGCTCATCATGTGACCGCCTGTGGGAAATCATAAGAGACCAACTTTGACTAAGCATGGCTGAGCACTGTCAGATCAAATCAAGTCTAATTCACTTCAAGGTACAAATGGATCATGTACTAACACCAGTACAGTACTGTGCCAATAATGAATGTTCCAGTGTGTTCTGTCCTGGACTGGAGGATGATTACAGCACCATTGTTGCTTTTCTTCCCACCCTCTTCGGACCTCTTCAAGTTGGCCGGTGGTCACCCTCCAGAACTTGACCTGAGTTAGGGGGTTTCTTGTGTGTGAGCCTGGACACTTGGCAAGTTATTTTTGGAGGGGCATTGAGCGACGCAGGAATGACACAGGATCAGGCTCAATATTCCACGCCCCCCCCCCTCCCCCACTTAATCCAAGAGGCCTCGCAGTCACAGCCGTGCCTGAGACCAGTTAGCTGAATGCGGAGACAGAGCTCTCTGCACCAGAGATCTTTTTGTTTGTAACGCTTAGCCACTTCATGAATAAACTCGTTGGGAGGAAGTGCAGCTAAATAAGTCCTTCAGCTTGAGGCCCACTCATTCCAGCAGAAAACATACCACGATGTTCAACTTATTCCAAAGTGGAACTCCCTCCCTAACAGCACGGTGGGTGTACCTACTGCATGGACTGCAGCGGATGGAAAAGGCAGCTCACCACCACCTTCTCAAGGGCTATAACTGCTGGCCGAGTCAGCAATGTCCACATCCCATGAATGAATAAAGTCAATACATTACAAGCCAAGTACCGAACCATGCAAATGGACGGCATGGTGGCATAATGGTTAGCACTACTGCCTCACAGTGCCAGGGACCCGGATTCCATCCCCAGCTTGGGTCACTGTCTGTGTGGAGTCTGCACGTTCTCCCCATGTCTGCGTGGGTTTACTCCGGATGCTCTGGTTTCCTCCCACAGTCCAAAAGACGTGCTGGTTAGGTGCATTGGCCATGCTACATTCTCCCTCAGTGTACCCGAACAGGCGCCGGAGTGTGGCGACTCAGGGATTTTCACAGTAACTTCATTGCAGTGTTAATGTAAGCCTACTTGTGACTAAATAAACGAAACTAAATGGCAAAGGCAGGTGAAGGCACATTCAACTCTTCTTTCCATAGAAATCCATGTGAACCGGTCCACTGCCTCTGGAATAATTCTCCAGGTTTTGCCTCCATTGTCCTTCCAGAAAACAATTCCAGGGATTAAACAGTTTGTGTGACTCCGTCCTGAACTGACTTGCCCTTTACCAATTTCCACCAAGGCCTCTTTGTCCTATATGATCCGAGTTTTATTCGAAACAGCGTTTCATTTAGTCTCAGCACCTCCAGACCAAAAAGAAATCAGCCAGGGTTTCGACTGATGATCAATATCCGATGGATTCTGTGATTCGAAGATTGATTCAAATTTGAACTCGAGGAGGGAATCGAACGAGCAAGTGGATGTAACAACCATCCCCCCCCTCCACCAGTTTCCTGTCCTAAATCAGTGAGAGGGGCATTGATGGGGGGGCGGGGCGGTGAGTGGGGGCGGGGGGGGGGGGTATTGGGTGGGGGGGGGGCAGCAGCTCAATGTCAAACAGCAAGAGACCATTGCCTTCAGCCGCTGTCTGTCCTCTCCCCTCCTGAACTTTCCCAGAGATCGACCCTGAAGAATGTGGCCATTTGGGCCAATTATCATCATGGGTCTGGCACTTCCACTACAGTCGAGGAAACATTGGAACGTGAAAGGAGAGATCTGCATCCTAAAGTCTGACCCACAGCAGCATTCGGGTGATTGGAAGGCGCTGGGGAAGCTACTCAGCTGCAATAATCTGCCATCGCTTTCCACACTGCTGCAGAAATTAAAATTCAAGGGCAGGAGACCGTGGGTTTATGCAAAATAACAGGCCTCAGTTCCCAGCCTCTGAGTGGTTTTTGGCTCCTGTCGCTTGGCTCAGATTCCGGAAGCTCGAACAAACAGCGCGAGTAAGTAAACACGCCTGTCACCGCTCCCCTCACAAACAGCCCTGGCTACAGTGAGCGTTTGTTCACAGAGTAATCTGTGTGAATGGGCCCTGAGTCCAACATTCCATGTTAGAGTCTACGCTGGGGGTCAAAGTGACTACATCTCCCACCGGAGGCTTCTTTCCCCCCTCCTGCAGAGTTTGTGGAATACAATTCGTCAGCTGCCAGCACCTTTTTGGACCCTCACCTATGGGTGCGTCCCGCACAGGTAGATATAGAGGTACGTCAAGGAACCGAGAGGCCACCACAATCAGGGATGGCTGAACAGACTGAGTCTGGCTCCATGAAAGAGAAGACTTAAACATGACCTTAAACAGGGCCTTCAAAATTATGAAAGGCTTTGATAGCGTATGTTACAGTGGCGACAAAGGACATGAGGGATTATCAATAGATCTCCCCATGGGATTGGGAAGTATGAGTTTCCGTATTGAGTGAGTGGCAGTTTGCCCAATGAGAAAGGAAAGAGCAGCGGGAGTTTAAAACCCGCGCTCCCAGCCTGGACCGTGTGTTGTCATAGTCTGGAGCTCAGGACGTGTGGGCGTGGCCTTTTCTTTATGTTAAATAAAGCAGTGTGACTCCCGAAGACTGGCCTTGGAGAGACTGTCACACTGGCGACAAGAGTAAACAGAATTTTCTTTTCTCCTCCTCCTGGATCCTTGGGCACAAACAGCTGTCCTCTCCGATAAGAAAAAGAAAATGCCTCTCTTTGGTAAACTCGAACCCTGCGACATAAACATGGAAGACTGGGCCTGCATATGGAGCACATGTGCTCCTTCCCCAGGCAAATTATATTGAGGGAGATGAGAAACAGCAAGTGATCTTACTGACAGCATGCGGAAACCCACGCAGACATGGGGAGAATGTGCAAACTCCACACAGACAATGACCCAAACCGGGAATCAAACCCGGGTCCCTGGCATTGTGAGGCAGCAGTGCTAACCACTGTGACATTCAACGTGGTGATAAAAAGCCTGACCTAACAACTACCCTGATTCAAAGACTTTTAATGAAATCATAGAAACCTTACAGTACAGAAAGAGGCCATTCGGCCCATCGAGTCTGCACCGACCACAATCCCACCCAGGCCCTACCCCCATATCCCTACATATTTATCCACTAATCCCTCTAACCTACACATCTCAGGACACTAAGGGCAATTTTTTTTTTAGCATGGCCAATCAACCTAACCCGCACATCTTTGAATGAATGAACTCGTAGACCTGGTTAAAAAAACATTATGATTTAACGCCTCTGTCATGCTCCAGAGATATTGCTTTAATACTACAGGGAGAACGCCTGGGGAACCTGCTACTGAATTTTTGGCCAGATTATGAAAATTGGCAGAATATTGTGAATTCGGGTCGTCCCTGAATGAAATGTTGCGAGACAGATTGGTGTGTAGAATAAACAACTTGATCATCCAAAAAAAAATCATAGAATCCCACAGTGCAGAAGGCCATGCGGCCTATTGCTCCTGCACTGACAATGATCCCACCCAGGCCCTATCCGCGTCACCCCACATATTTATCCTGTAATCCCCCTGACACTAACGGACAGTTTAACATGGCCAATCCACCTAACCAACACATTTTTGGACTGTGGGAGGAAACCGGAGCACCCGGAGGAAACCCACGCAGACATGGGGAGAATGTGCAAACTCCACACAGACAATGACCCAAACCGGGAATCAAACCCGGGTCCCTGGCATTGTGAGGCAGCAGTGCTAACCACTGTGGCCACCATGTCACCCCAAAAGCTATTGGCAGAACCTGACCTGGACTTAAAAGAAAGCTATTGAAATAGTTTTATCACTGTAAAATGTAGAAAAAGGGGCTCAAGAGTGACAAGGGGAATCTCAAAGTAATATTCTCTGGTTAGAGAGAGGGGCCTCGAGTAACAGCGACCGTTCCTCAACTGAGGGTGCCTGTGTAAGTAAGATGTCAGAGTTTCCTTAACAGTATCAAAGCCAAGCTCATGTGCAATGACATCCCCAAATATGGTGGGGACATATTCTGGAAGGTTCCAAATGCCAGACGAAGCACTATTGTAGGCACAGCCAAATAGCTCAGCCAGGCACAGTTACAGGAGCAGATAAAACGCGTGTTGCTCTAGGAAAAGGCTAACGCCAGTCCTGGCCCGAAACTTACAGATACATCCACTGCCAGAACAAGAAACAATGCAACTGAATTACACCCAAGGTCACCCCAATAAAGATGGAACTGCTGGTAAATGGTCACCCATTGAAAATGGCGGTGGATATGGGAGCTGCAGTTTTCGTTATTGGGGAGTAGACATATGATCATCTTCAAAGCGGTATACAACTCCTGAACTTACAAAACATGAAGGCCAGACTAGCCACTTAATGGGGGAACCATTAAGAATTAGGGGCATCACAATGACCCCAGTGACCTACGGACAATAATCAGCCGACTCACACTCATGGTTGTATGGGGGTGAGGGAGAGATTGGTTCCAGCGAATCAGGCTGAACTGGTTCCAGCTAGGCGTGAGAACTCTGTATGAAGTCATCAGCAGATACCCTGAAGTTGTTCAGGAAGGACCTCAGAAAATAAGAGGGGTCCAAGCCAAAATTTATGTTGACCCAGATGCCTCAGCTAAATACTATACAGCAAGACCTGTTCCTTACTCCCGACTGGAAAAAGTGGAGACGGAATTCAGACGCCTGGAAGGTCTAGACCCGTACAGTTTACAGTGTGGACCACACTCATCGTCCCTGTCCATAAGCCAGACAAGTCAGTCCTCATCTGTGGAGATTCTAAGTTAACGGCTAATCGGGACTCAAGTTGAATAGATACCCTATGCCTAGGATCGATGATCTGTACAGCATTACTAAGCTGGATATGAGCTATGTTTATCTACAACTCAAACTGGATGAGGCATCCCAGAAATCTATTATGATCAATACGCACAGGGGCTTATATGAATAATCTCACCTGCCCTTCGAGCTTTCATCGGTATGTGCCATATTCCAATAGACGATGGAGGACATACTCCAGAGATTACCCAAAGTGGCGGTATACTTAGACAACGTCTTGGTCAAGACAACTTCGCAGCAAGAGCACTTGGCATACCTGGAAAAGATGTCTTCAGGAGATTTTGGAGAGCAGGGGTGTGCCGAAAGAGGGAAAAATGTGTCTTCCAGGCAAGTGAAATGGCCAGTTTGGGTGGTCGGGTGGATCCAAAAAATACCAGAGTTAAAATCCTTTCTTGGATTAGTAAACTACTATGGGGAATTCATCCCGAACTTGGCCATCTTACTGACTCCCTTGCACACCCTGCTGCAGAAGTATCAAAAATGGTCTTAGGAGTCTGCTCAGGCTGTGGCTTTCAACGTTAAACAACAGTTTCTGTCACCCAATTTGTTGGCCAATTTTGACTCAGAGAAGGAACTCTTCCTCAGGTGTGATGCTTTCCCTTACAGGATCGAAGCGGTACTTTCGTATCACTGGAAAGATGGAATGGAAAGACTTATAGCATACGCATCCAGGACCCACTCAGATACCGGGCGAAGGTGCTCATTAACCGAGAAAGAAGGGTTGGTGTTCGTTTTTGATGTAAAAAAGTTCCATCAGTACGTCTATGGCAGATACTTCATAATAGTTACTAGGGCTTTTTAAGGAGGATAAAGCCATCCCTCCATTGCCTTCGCCTGAATACAGCATTGGGCCCTCTTACTCACAGCTTATGAATACAGTCCTGGAATCCCAATAGCCAACACTGATGAGGTGAGCCACCTTGCACTGCCCATAAGAACAGCTTCTCTGCCAGTGTTGGAAGAAGTCATAATGACTTTGAATTTTTTAGAGATCTTACTGGTGTCCGCAAAGCAAATTAGGGCCTGGATGCAAACAGATCCAACCATATCCAAAATAAGGTATATGATCCTGAATGACTCCAAGGACAATCCTCAGAAGAGATGAAGCTGTGTCTGACTAAGAAGGACCAGCTTAGCGTTGAGGCCAGAATAATTCTCTGGGGGCCCCGAGTAGTTGTCCCTTGCCCAGGGCAGCATTCTCATACTTATGGAACTGCATAATGGCCACCCTGGGATATCAAAATGTTGGCCAGGAGCTACGTCTGGTGATCTGGGACATCATGGACTTGGTAAGACAGTGCAGGGAGTGCACCTCAGAGCAGGGAGTCCACCCCAGAGCAGGGGGTGCGCCCCAGAGCAGGAACTGTGCCCCAGAGCAGGGAGTCCGCCCCAGAGCAGGAACTGTGCCCCAGAGCAGGAACTGTGCCCCAGAGCAGGGACTGTGCCCCAGAGCGGGGGGTCCACCCCAGAGCAGGGAGTCCACCCCAGAGCAGGAACTGTGCCCCAGAGCAGGAACTGTGCCCCAGAGCAGGAACTGTGCCCCAGAGCAGGGACTGTGCCCCAGAGCAGGGACTGTGCCCCAGAGCAGGGCGTCCACCCCAGAGCAGGGAGTCCGCCCCAGAGCAGGGAGTCCGCCCCAGAGCAGGAACTGTGCCCCAGAGCAGGGGGTCCACCCCAGAGCAGGGACTCCACCCCAGAGCAAGGGATCCACCTCAGAGCAGGGGGTCCACCCCAGAGCAGGGGGTCCACCCCAGAGCAGGGAGTCCACCCCAGAGCAGGGGATCCACCTCAGAGCAGGGGTCCACCCCACAGCAGGGGGTCCACCCCAGAGCAGGGGGTCCACCCCAGAGCAGGGAGTCCACCCCAGAGCAGGGGATCCACCCCAGAGCAGGGGTCCACCCCACAGCAGGGGGTCCACCCCAGAGCAGGGGGTCTGCCCCAGAGCAGGCTATATTACCGGCTGTGAAAACGGCCGCTGGCAGTGCAGAGAAACAGTTCAAAACTGACCAGGTGCCCATCCCTCCAGGCGATGAGGAAATGGACTCAGAGATGGAAGCTGAGGGAGCAGGAGTTAGACAAAACCTGAAGGGAAAACCGTGTCAGTGACCCCTCGGCACGCTCTCCAGAAACAAAGCTTCCTGTTTTGGTTCCCACCACCAGATCCAGCGTCGATCCTAACTGACCTTCGACCGTTTGCCAAGCGGCAGAAAGAACTCTCCCACAGGGGGTACTGGGGGAGCTGTGAGGCTGAGGGGGTTGGGCTGTTATAGTGGCCATGAAGGAAATGCAGGATCGTTAACAGATCTTCCCCTGGACCTCAGGGTGTACGAGTTTCCCGACTGAGCGAGTGGGAGCTTGCCCAATGAGATGTGAGCAGTGGGAATTTAGAACGCGCGCTCACAGGCTGGACTGTGTGTTGTGGGCCCAGAGCGCAGGAATTGTGTTGCTCTAAGCGCAGATGCAGCGTTTTCTTTACATTAAAAAAAAGCGGTGACATCGCAAGACTGGCCCTGGAGAGATTATCACAGTCTAGATGTAGACAAAGTGTAACCTCACCATTAACAGGTCCAGGCAGCGGGAGACCGAGGGGGTCACCTGACCCACTATCTACCCCTCTACTGTGGCTACCTTCGCAGCCGGGTGCTCCTGCAGAGTAAAGCATGCGGTGTCTGAGGGCACTGTTGGTGCCTACCGTGCCCACTGGGCACCGCAGGGGCTGGAGTGTATTATTGACTCCTTTAATCACATTTTAATTTGATGTTTTAAGTTCCTTTCCTCTTTGTTTTTTGTTTCGGGTGGTTCCCCCCCTTTTGGGAGCCGCCCCTTTTTGATTTATCCCTCAGTTAACTTGATTGAGTTTAATTGTTTTAGTCAGAAAGATTGACAAGGTGGGATGACCACCGCAATCTTTTCAAAGACAATGGCGATGAGCAACAAATGCCAGCCTTGCCAGCAACACTCACATCCTGTGGAAGAATTCGAAAAAAGCTATTTCCACTTGTGGCAGGGTCCAAAACTAGAGATTGCATCATATAAAATAATCAGTAATAAACCCAACATGAAGAAACCTCTCTGCTCAAGAGGTTGATAAGAATTTGGACCTCGCTAGCACAGGGAGTGGTTGAGGTGAATAATATAAATGCATGTGAGGGGCAGCTAGGGATATACAGAAGGGACATAATAATTGCATCTGTTTATAGGGCGAACTGAAATACATTGCGTGGAGGTTTGTGTGGATCATTAACACCAGTAAGGATCTGTTGTGCCGAATGGCCTGTTTGATGCTGTACATTCTTTTTTTATTATTTATTATTGTCACAAGTAGGCTTACATTAACACAGCAATGAAGTTACTGTGAAAATCCCCTAGTCGCCACATTCTGGCGCCTGTTCGGGTACACTGAGGGAGAATTTAGCATGGCCAATGCACCTAACCAGCACGTCTTTCAGACTGTGGGAGGAAACCGGCGCATCCGGACATGGGGAGAACGTGCAAACTCCACACAGACAGTGAGCCAAGCTGGGAATCGAACCTGGGTCCCTGGCGCAATGAGGTAACAGCGCTAACCACTGTGCCACCCCTTTGTAATTCTGTGTATGTGACCCCAGACAGTGATTGTCAATAAATTATTTGACTTCATTTTATGTCCTTTCATCCATTCACATACAATTTATCCCTGAGTACCTCTTATAGGAAACCAATAATAAATATCTGAAATGAAGAATCTGCTGCTGACCATGAAACCATTGTCGATTGTCAGAAAAACCCATCTGGTTCACTAATTGTCCTTTAGGGAAGGAAATCTACCATCCTTACCTGGTCGGGTCTGGTCTACATGTGACTCCAGAGCCACAGCAATGTGGTTGACTCTCAACTGCCCTCTGAACAAGGGCAACAAGGGATGGGCAGTAAATGCTGGCCAGCCAGCGACGCCCATGTCCCATGAATGAATAAAAAAAACAGTCGCTGAACACTATTTGTTCCTACCCAGTCCAGGGACAGAGACCATCTTGGGAACTAATGTCCACTGGCTACATCCAGAGGTGATGTTACTTAACGTACCGCTGATTCCATTATCTGATGCATTGTCAAGACAACTTTCTTACACCTGGTTAGATGTTTACTCTGTTCTTCCCACTGCTCCAAAAATCACAATCTTTGCCCCTTGATACTCGATTTCCCCAATTCTCTCCTTGCCGACCTTACAAAGAACAAAGAAAATTACAGCACAGGAACTGGCCCTTTGGCTCTCCAAGCCTGCACTGACCATACTGCCCGACTTAACTAAAACCCCCTATCCTTCCGGAGACCATATCCCTCTATTCCCATCCTATTCGTGTACTTGTCAAAACACACCTTAAAAGTCACTACCGTATCCGCTTCCACTACCTTCCCCCGGCAACGAGTTCCAGGCACCCACTACTCTCTGTGTAAAAAATCTGCCATGTACATCTCCTTTAAACCTTGACCCTCACACCTTAAACCTATGCCCCCTAGTAATTGACTCTTCCACCCTGAGAAAAAGCTTCTGACTATCCACTCTGTCCATGCCTCTCATAATCTTGTAGACTTCTATCAGGTCTCCCCTCAACCTCCATCGCTCCAGTGAGAACAAACCAAGTTTCTCCAACCTCTCCTCATAGCTAATGCCCTCCATACCAGGCAACATCCTGGTAAATCTTTTCTGTACCCTCTCCAAAGCCTCCACATCCTTCTGGTAGTGTGATGACCAGAATTGAACACTATATTCCAAGTGCGGCCTAACTAAGGTTCTATAAAGCTGCAACATGACTTGCCAATTTTTAAACTCAATACCCCGGCCGATGAAGGCAAGCATGCCGTATGCCTTCTTGACTACCTTCTCCACCTGCATTGCCATTTTCAGTGACCTGTGTACCTGTACACCCAGATCCCTTTGCCTATCAATACCTTTAAGGGTTCTGCCATTTACTGTATATTTCCTATCTGTATTAGACCTTCCAAAATGCATTACGTCACATTTGTCTGGAGGTGACCTTCACTTCCAGTCATCACGAACTACAACTCATTCTAACAGCCTTCTTGCCAACCTCACCCCGCACCACCCCTGTTCCTGTCCAAAGGTTTACAGCTCTCATTTAGGAAGAGTGAGATATAGGATTGTCAACCATTCAGGATTTCCCTGGAGTCTCCAGAAATTGCTGCGGTGACCCAGAAGAAAAATCATATGGACATTAAAATGATGTGTTTTTTTCCTCCATTTTCTTCCAATGTTTTTGTTTATTAGCGACAGAAATCTCAGAGATGGAGGCAGGGGAGGGTGGGGGAGGACTGACAGGATGGTTGCAAATAGGACACCATACTATGCAAATGTCAAACTAAACATTCACTCCCTCCATCACCGACACACAGTGGCAGCAGCGAGTATGATATACAAGATGCACCGCAGCAACTCACCAAGGCTCTTTCAACAGCACCTTCCAAACCCATGACCTCTGTCATCTGGGCGAGGACTGCTGACATGGGAACACCACCACTTGTTGGTTCCCCTCCAAGCTACACACCATTCTGACTTCAAACGATATCACCTTTCCTTCACTGTCACTGGGTCAACATTCTCACTCTCTCTTCCTAACAGCACTGTGGGTGTACTTACAGCATATGGACTGCATCTGTCCAAGAAGGCAGCTGACGATCACCTTATCAAGAGCAATTAGGGATGGCCAACAAACGGTGGCCTTGCCAGCGATGACAAGGTCACATGAAAGAGTTTTTAAAGTCTCAGTAGGGATGGTGAATGACCAGAGTTTGGGAACCCCTCTGATTTGGATGAAGTCTAAAGACCACAATCTCCCTCAATTGGGAATAGAAGCCATTGCCCCTAACTCTCATTCAAAATCATGGGTTATAAAGACTCTCAGTGGGATAATCAATAGAGAGATGGGGGAAAGTGAAGGGCAAGACTAAGGCCACTTCAGTGACTCTCAATGTAAGAGGGAAGTATTGAAAATATCTCTCCAGAGCTGGAGACATCAGGGGTAGCTTTTTCAAAGAGCCCATATAAGGCGGCACGGTAGCACAGTGGTTAGCAGTGCTGCTTCACAGCTCCGGGGACCTGGGTTCGATTCCTGGCTTGGGTCACTGTCTGTGTGGAGTTTGCACATTCTCCTCGTGTCTGCGTGGGTTTCCTCCGGGTGCTCCGGTTTCCTCCCACAGTCCAAAGATGTGCCGGTTAGGTTGATTGGCCATGCTAAAAATTGCCCTTAGTGTCCTGGGATGTGTAGGTTAGAGGGATTAGTGGGTAAATATGTAGGGATATGGGGGTAGGGCCTGGGTGGGATTGTGGTCGGTGCAGACTCGATGGGCCGAATGGCCTCTTTCTGTACTGTAGGGTTTCTATGATTTCTTATCATGGAGAATGGCTGAGGGGGAGGCGTGAGGGGGGGGGCGCGAGGAGGGAGGGGAGCGCGAGGGGGGAGGGGAATGGTTGCAGGGGGGGAGGGAGGAGTGGAGTTTTACTGTATTTCTTAACTAGTTTGGCTAAACTAATGTTTTTAACCCCAAAGAAGTCAAATACTCTTCAAAAGTCTTCCTAATAGTTTAACTTCATAGAATTCCTACAGTGCAGAACAAGACCATTTGGCCCAATGAATCGGCACCGACTCTGGAGCCTGCACGTTCTCCCTGTGTCTGCGTGGGTTTCCTCCGGGTGCTCCAGTTTTCTCCCACAGTCTGAAAGACGTGCTGGTTAGATGCATTGGCCATGCTAAATTCTCCCTCAGTGTACCTGAACAGGCGCCGGAGTGTGGCAACTGGGGGATTTTCACAGTGGCTACATTGCAGTGTTAATGTTAGCCTACTTGCAACTAATAAATAAACTTTAACTTTACTTATCCCTGTAACCGCACACATTTACCATGGCTAATCCACCTAACAGATATATCTTGGGACACTAAAGGGCAATTTAGTATGGCCAATCCACTTAACCAGCAAGTCTTTCGGACTGTGCGAGAATGTGCACACAGATAACCACCCGAGGCTGGAATTGAATTGAACCCGGGTCCCTGGCACTGTGCTGCCATTACTGATCAATCAGTCTGCTTTGCCCTGGATAGTTTAAAGTTTATGTAATAGTGTCACAAGTAGGTTTACATTAACACTGCAATGAAGTTACTGTGAAAATCCCCTAGTCGCCACACTCCAGCACCTGTTCAGATACACTGAGGGGGAATTTAGCGTGGCCGATGCACCTAACCAGCACGTCTTTTGGAGTGTGGGAGAAAACTGAAGCACCCGGAGGAAACCCAGGCAGACACGGGGAGAACGTACAGACTCTGCACAGCTGGTGTACCAAGCCGGGAATCAAGCCCGAGTCCCTGGCGCTGTGAGGCAGCAGTGCTAACCACTGTGCCGACCTATGATGGTGTCATGCTTCTTGAGTGTTGTTGGAGCTTGACTCTTCCAGGCAAGTGGAAAATAATCCATCACATTCCTGACTTGTGCTTGTTGGTGGTTTTGGGGAGTCAGGAGGTGAGTTACTCTCCGCAGAATTCCTAGCCTCTGAAGTACTCTTCTAACCACAGTATTTATATGGCTGGACCAGTTTAGTATCTAGTCAATGGTGACCCCTGGGTGTTGGGAATTCAGTGTAGGTAACGCCATTGAATATGTAGGGAAGATGGTTAGATTCTCTCTTTTAGGAGAGAACCTCTGTGGCGTGAATGTTACTTATCACTTATCAGCCCAAGCCTGAATGTTGTCCAGGTCTTGTTTCATATGGAGACAGACTGCTACAGTATGTGAGCAATTGTGAATGGTGCTCAACATTGTGCAATCATCAGTGAACATCCCCACTTCCGACCTGATGATAGTGGGAAGTTGGATGGATCTCTGACAATTTTGTCACTTTTTCCAGTCTCCCCATTCCTGCCCCTTCTTATCCCTTTCTTGCCCCATTTCCATTCTCCACATCTCCTATCCTCTTCTACCTCCTCGCTCTCTTCCTATCCTGCTTTTTCTATCTCCCCTCTTCTACTATCCTCTTCCTGTTACATCCTTCTCCTCTGACCGTTAGGAACTGGATGTTTCCCTAGCACAGTGGAGAGGTATAGTTAGGCCAGAATGGCAACAACTACTTGATTACACTCTCAGCGAATAGCCTGGGGGTGGTCCTGGTGAATATTTCACTTTAACTGAAGGTTATTCAGCCAACCATGGCAACTCTAGCGTCAATATTCATGAAATAATTTCTGGGCACAAATCAGCTTCAAGTACAAAGATCTTCCTGAGCTGCCCTTTGGGTGAAAGGTGGTTTAGAGGGCAGAGGATGATTGGACAGAAATTTTTCAGTTCCCTTCATGCACAGTCTGTCCTTAATTTTACAGCATTCTTTGACTAAACTGACTATTGGTGGCATGGTGGCACAGTGGTTAGCACTAGTACCTCACAGCGCCAGCCAGGGTCCCAGGTTCAATTCCAACCTTGCGTCACTGTACGTGTGGAGTCTGCACGTTCTCCCCGTGTCTGCGTGGGTTTCCTTTGGGTGCTCCGGTTTCCTCCCACAGTCCAAAGATGTGCGGGTTAGGTGGATTGGCCATGCTAGTGTCAGGGGGATTAGCAGGGTAAATGCATGGGGATTATGGGAGTCGGGCCTGGGTGGGATTGTGGTCGGTGCAGACTCGATGGGCCGAATGGCCTCCTTCTGCACTGTTGTGATTGTCTAATAGCGCTTAGCAAAGTAGAACTTGTTGCAACTCTGCAAAACAAAACTACTGCATCACATCTGGCAGGAGGGTGTAACTGCAGCATGATGCGTTTACATAAAAAGTTTCCATTATAAATGTGAAATTAGGAAACTTTTATGGGAAAGCTTGGTGCAAGAAATGGATACAGAAACACAAAGAAGGGGAGCAGATGGGAGCAGGAAATGTTGCTGTTGTGTTTCCTCCCCTTTTCCCATCCGGCTTCAACCTTTCCCACCACTTCCTCACACCTTCCCTGCCCAATTCTTCTCTCCTGTTTCCCAGCCTTTCCCCTCTCCCTGTCTTCACCATTCCCACCCCACCCATAGCCTTCAACGCACCTCACAATCATTGTACTTGAACCTGATTTGTGCCCAGAAGTTACCTCATTAACGTTGGCGCTAGGGTTGCCATGGTTGCCTCGAGTTAATAAGTGAAATATTCACCAGGACTCACTCCAGGCTATTCTCTGAGAGTGTAGTCAAGTAGTTATTGCCATTCTGGCCTAACTATATCTCTCCACTGAGCTAGGGAAACATCCAGTTCCTAATGGTTACGAGATGGAGGTTCGGCATGTTTAAACTTTTCACCATTTTGTGTTGTCATGGGATCCCTGGAGCTCCCCCACGATAGACATATCCTGGCATAAGTTAGATTTTAGGGGACAAAATGAGGTGCGGGGGGGGGGGGGGGGGGGGGTGCGAGGGGAGGGGGGGGGTGCAAATTCATTGAGATAACAGGAAGTTTCAAAACGGGCATCAGAAAATGACCGAGATTAAGAACAAGATAATTGAGGCAATTCAGTGGATGGGCAGCATTGTTGAAGCATTGATAGACTGCATGCCAAGTTGAAATCATCTCTTCCAGCCAATGGAGTTACTGGTAAAAGTGCTGTAATGTTAAGGAGGTGGAAAGACAATCGGGCCAGTCATGAACTGGCATGTTGTTGTGGAGGGTTGCCAACTTTCAGTAAATTAATTAAGATCCAGTAAAGATATATTATTCGAAACCCATCATCAGTAATGAGCGGAACAGTTCTGGATATTCAATGCTCTGTTTAACCTGTTCAGACCTTCACAGCACCCAAAATACAAGTTTCTCTCCCAGCATATTTTTGTTTTAGCCTCATTTCAATCTCAGGCGCTTCCAGGTCAGACATAACATGGGTTTAAATGCAGAGTAAAGCTCCCTCTAGATTCCTGGTCAGCTACATGATGAAAATAAATTGTTGCCTCTTCTGTCACTGTCCATAGCTCCAGGCTACAACATGCCTGTAAAAATGGGATTGCACCCATCATGGAGGTCACGGTGCCATGGGTCGGGTCTGTCACTGGGCAGAGAGTTGAAGAAGGAAGTTCCCTCTAGTCTCTCTAGCCTTGACCCAATTGAGATTCCATCAGCACGATCTTCCTATTTCCGAAACTGGCTCTAGAGGTGAGGTTGTCTACATCATACAAATAAGCTCCAATTATTAAGGCAGCAGGGTGGCACAGTGGTTAGCACTGCTGCCTCACAGCGCCAGGGGCCCGGGTTCAATTCCCGGCTTGGGTCACTGTCTGTGTGGAGTCTGCACGTTCTCCCCGTGTCTGCGTGGGTTTTCTATGGGTGCTCCAGTTTCCTCCCACAGTCTGAAAGACGTGCTGGTTAGGTGCATTGGTCATGTTAAATTCTCCCTCAGTGTACCCAAACAGGCGCCGGAGTGTGGTGACTAGGGGATTTTTACAGTAACTTCATGGCAGTGTTAATGTAAGCCTACTTGTGACACTAATCAATAAACTTAAACTTCATGCACAGCAGAAACTGGGTTGAGACAGACCTGAACACATTTCATTGTGGATTTTTATGGCTGACAAAGAGGGGAGGCCCTCGCTGCTCATTCACTCTGCTGCCTCTTCGATACTTAGACCTTGGGCGGAATCTTCCCCTCAGTGCACAGAGTTCTGGCTGAGGTGAGGAAACTGGCGGAAGCTCTCCAGCTGCACAGCTGTGTTTTCTCTCCAGAGTTTAGAGCATTTTGTGCCAGGGTTGTGCCAGATTAACACTGCCAGGCTGGCAGTGCCAGGGAGTGGTGCCAGAGCACTGACCGGGCACGGCCCTTTCCCCCGGAGGTTATACTCGCCTTGGCGTCACCCACCACACTCCCCGGCGTGTTCCCCTCGACTGATTCAAGTTGTGAAGTCACGTCAGCGGGATATGGCTATTCGATGAGGGGGGAACACATTTTTGATTTGATTTGATTTATTATTGTCACATTTATTAGTTTACGGTGAAAAGTATTGTTTCTTGCGCGCTATAGAGACAAAGCATACCATTCATAGAGAAGGAAAGGAGAGAGTGCAGAATGTGTTACAGTCATAGCTAGGGTGTAGAGAAAGATCAATTTAATGCGAGTTAAGTCCATTTAAAAGTCTGACAGCAGCAGGGAAGAAGCTGTTCTTGAGTTGGTTGGCGACCTCACACTTTTGTATCTTTTTTCCGAGAGAAGAAGGTGGAAGAGAGAATGTCCGGGGTGCAGGGGGTCCTTAATTATGCTGCCTGCTTTGCTGAGGCAGCGGGAAGTGTAGACAGAGTCAGTGGATGGGAGGCTGGTTTGCCTGATGGACTGGGCTACATTCACGACCTTTTGTAGTTTCTCGCGGTCTTGGGCAGAGCAGGAGCCATACCAAGCTGTGATACAACCAGAAAGAATGCTTTCTATGGTGCATCTGTAAAAGTTGGTGAGAGTTGTAGCTGACATGCCAAATTTCCTTAGTCTTCTGAGAAATTAGAGGCGTTGGTGGGCTTTCTTAACTATAGCGTCAGCATGGGGGGACCAGGACAGGTTGTTGGTGATCTGGGCACCTAAAAGCTTGAAGCTCTTGACCCTTTCCACAATGCAGGGAATCCCTCTAATAAAATGTAAATTTATTAACATTTATTGAAATTACGTTCCTGTTCTTTCTGGGCAGGAACCTCGTTATGTTACGGGTGAGGGGTGTGGAAAATTGGGAAATGAGATCTTGCCAGCAAGAATCTCATTTCCTGACTGCTGCAAGATATTGGGCCCATGTTGCCATTTACGTTGGCAGCTAACATGGGCTCCAATCCTCCCCCCCCCCTGTCTTTATGGACATCTCAAGCTTACTTTAAAGTTATGTCTTTCTCTAGTTTCTCAGCTCTCTGACCTCCCAGCCTCTCTGAGCTCTCTTTCAACTCCAAAGTCCTTAAATACATCATCATCTTGCATATCTGTATCATCTTTTACACAACTATATGTCTGAATTTCTCCAATCCCTTTTTTGCCCTTGCTACAGCACTGCTGTGATACGGGGCAGGGAGATGGTTGCTGATGCCCACCCACTCATTCCTCCCCAAGCACAACGCCATGAGGCTCCCCCCCCCACTGGGGGGGAGGGTGGGGGAGTGTTGTTCAAGCAGCATCCATGCCCTCTTCCGTGGCGTTGCCAAGTGCAAGAGCTGCTGGCCTCTGAATGTTTGGCAACTCTTGGCTGGCAGGCAGGAGCCTCATTCTGTAGGAAGCCCTGCCGCTGTCCACTTAACTGCCTGGTGGGCAGAAGATACAGCAGGGCCTTCCTCCTCAGAATCAGAGGGAGCCTCGCCACTTTCTCAGGCAACAAGTGAGACAGCCGCCGAGAACGGAAGACCCTTTGAGTCAGAAGATTGTGAGTTCAAGTCCAACTCCATGGGGCGGGATTTTCCCGCCGTGTTTGCCCCAAGATCAGAAAATCCCACCTGAGGTCAATGGACCCTTACATAATCTGTGTCCTGCCTGCTCCGATTCCCGTGGTGTGCGGGATAGGAAAATTCCGAGAAAACGCAGTAATGGGGGAGTACTGCATTGTCAGAGGTGCTGTCTTTTAGTTGATGTAGGCTTTCCCCATGCTTGCAGAATGGTGTCCCTCAAGCTATTTTCTCTCTCGAATGGACTATGGTTAAATACCCATCTTTCAGTTGAGATATCAAACTGAGACCCCGTTAGCCCTCTCAGGGGGTGTAAATGATCCCATGGCACTATATTGAAGAAAAGCAGGGGAGAGTTATCGCTGGTGTCCTTCTTGTTCCCTAGTGTTCATTCCTCAATCAACATCACCAAAACAGATTATCTGGTCATTATCACATTGTGGGAGCTTGCTGTGCACTCATTTGGCTGCTACCTTTCCTACATTACAACAGTGGGTGGGTTTTCTCGTCCTTCTCGCTAGCGGGATCTTCCAGTCCCGCTGAAGGCAACCACCCAGGGCAGCTTCCCTGGCAGCGGGACTGGCGAACCATGTATTATCACATAGACATCAGTGGGTCTGGGAGATCCCTGTCTGTGTGGCGTTTGCATGTTTTCCCCATGTCAGCGTGGGTTTCCTCCAGGTGCTCCGGTTTCCTCCCACAGCCCAAAGATGGAGTTTAACCTGGCGTTGTGAGACTTCCTACTGTGCTCACCCCAGTCCAACGCTGGCATCTCCACATCATGACTCCAAAGATGTGCAGGTTAGGTAGATTGGTCACGGTAAATTGCCCCTTAGTATCCAGGGATGGGTATGTTAGGTGGATTGGTCATGGGAAATGCACAGGGTTATGGGGATAGGGTGGGGCTGGGGGAGGATAGGGGTGTGGAGGTGGGTGGGTGGGTTGCTGTTTTGGAGAGTCGATGCAAACTCGATGGGCTGAATGGCCTCTTTCTGCGCTGATGGGAATGTATGGTTCTATGGATTTGGATTTTGCGGGCAACCAATGGCGAGCCGCCCCGCCTCCAGAAAAGGGCCAGAAAATTCCGCCAGTGGCTTCATTTCAAAAATATTTCATTGGCTGTAAAAGGTGCATTGAAATATTTGGTCCAAGATGTTACCTAAATGAAAGTCATTGAATGGTTAGAGCACAGGAAGCAGGCCATTTGACCCCTTGTGTCTGTGCTAGCCCTCTGCAAGAGCAATTCACCAAATTCCTTTCCTTGCCCATTGTTTTCCCTCCGATAATTATCCAATTCTCTTGAGAGCCATGATTGGATCTGCCTTTGCCACACGCTTGGGCAGCACGTTCCAGATCCTCACCACTCGCTGCGCGGGAGAAATCTTCCTCATGTCGTCTTTGCTTCTTCAGACATTGGCCTTGAAGCTTTCTCTCCGTTACCTTTGTGTGACGTCCTTTTGGATGTTGTAGGCACTTTATAGACGCCAGTTGTTGTTGCTGTGGGTGGAGGAACACACAGTATTTCTAATCGATGGAGCATCAGGCCTGTGAAAGCGCCCCCCTCCCCCCGATCTGTGTGGTTCACTGCCTCCCGTTAGGTGGTGCAGTGGATATTTGGACAGTGGCCCCTTTAATCCCAATCAATTTAAAGCTTAGGCGCGCACCGTGATTTGTTCGAAATGGAATGCACTCTTAATCTGTCACCAGTTTGTAGAATCCATGTCAGTAAGGAGTGATTCTTCGGGGGAGAAGTGGTTGTTGCAGCCAGTCACCTATCAGTATGACAGCAGCACCCGATTAATTATGGGCTAATGACCTAATTCCTCCAAACAATGGAAATAATGAAGCTCTCCCCTCCCCCACTCCGCATTGGCCTGGCACCTGTGTCTGCAGGACAGGTCTTTGTAGTACTTCCATATCCCACCTCCCCCCCTCCTCCTCCCGCTAACCCCCCCCCCTCCCCCACAACCGTACCCACTGAATACGCTGCTCCTCATAACAAGGCAGCTCCCACTGGCTTGCTGGGCTTAGCACAGATGAGCAGATGCCAACAGGGTGACATCAGCTGCAGCTGACACTGCATCCTGCTAGCATCTGGGTTGCCAGGCAGCCTTGGAGCCTGCTGGGATAGAGGCTGACAGTGACAGCAGACCTGGAGAGGGCCCCGTTTAAAGTGTAATGGCAAACCAACCACACCCCCACTCCCCAGTCTCCCCAGCCTCTCCGGCGGAGGGATAGGGTGGGGAGGAATCCATTCTGATCTGATCCGCCACTCCAGACTCTGCAGAGTCCCCCCAGAACTATACCCCATGTGCATAACTCGAGTGTCCCGTCTCCTCCCGCAGAACGATGTAGCCTTGTGTTGTTATTTTAGACTCTCACAAGCAAGATAACAAGTAAGTTCACAGTTCTGTGAAGTTACAAAGAAGTGATAATTTCACAAATTGTGGATGGAAACTTATGGATGAGCACATTCCCGATATATACTCCCAGTGGAGTGAAGCTTGACACTGGAAATGTACATTTGAACACCTACCCGGGGATTATTTGATGGTGTGCACACTTGCTTTGACTCTTTACAGTTTTCCCCCTTGCACATAGAATCTTCTAGCACAGGGGTTTTCAAACTCTTTTGACAAAATGGCCGCCCCTCCTGACCCACTGACCAGGCAAGCAGCAGTACTGCTGCTACAGTGGCAATGGAAATGGGATTTACTGTACATTTAAAAATTCACCTTCTTATCTCTTTCTTTCATAAAGCGCATGCAACTTGAATTGTATCAGCAATAGGAAACTCTTTTCTCTTCAAGCTGACTATGTCATCATCTGAGTCGAGAGATCCTCATTGTCATTCCGCCTTCTACAAAAAGCGCGCTGTAAACAGAACATCCCGCTTTTCTTTCGAACAGGATCATGGAACATCTCGCCATGTTTTGAACAGGATCACGGAATATCTCGCCATGTTTTGAACAGGATCATGGAATATCTCGCCATGTTTTGAACAGGATCACGGAATATCTCACCATGTTTTGAACAGGATCACGGAATATCTCGCCATGTTTTGAACAGGATCACGGAATATCTCGCCATGTTTTGAACAGGATCACGGAATATCTCGCCGTGTTTTGAACAGGATCACGGAATATCTTGCCATGTTTTGAACAGGATCACAGAACATTCTGCATTTTTACAAACAGGGTATCTGGTGACCCATTTTCAACATCCCCATGACCCATGAGCAGGTCATGACCCCCACTTTGAAAAATGCCGTTCTAGCAGATGCAGGCCATTTGGCCCATCATGTTGGTGTCAGCTCTTTGAAAGAGCTATCCCAATTAGTCCTCCTGTCCCTTTCTCCATTCCGTACCGTTACTTTTCTTTTTAGCATTTATCTAATTCTCTTTTTTTAAAGTTTCCGGTGTTGGCAGATCGCACCGACTTGTTGTATAAGAGGTTTTGCTCCTCATTTTCCCTCTGGTTGTTTTACAATGATCTTAAATCAGCACCCTCCTGTCAACGGAAACACTTCCTCCTTATTTATTATACTCCACCCTTCATCATTTTGAACACTTTTGGTTAAATCTTTCCTTAACCTTCACTGCTCGAAAGTGAACGATCCCAACTTTGCTAATCTCTTCACAGGACTGAAGTTCCTTATCCCTGATATTACACTGGTAAATCTCCCCTTCCTCTAAAGCACAGAGCAGGGATAAATGGATCATTTTCGGGTTGGCAAGATGTTACCAGTGGAGTGCTGCGGGGATCAGTACTCAACTATTTACAATCTATATCAATGACTTGGATTAAGGGGCTGAATGTACGGTGGCTAAAATAGTTGATGGGCAGCACAAAGATAGGTAGGAAAGTAAGTTGTCAAGAGTACAAAACATTCCACAGGAAGATATAGACAAGTTACGTGAGTGGGCAAAGAAATTAGCAGATGGAGTATAATGTGGGAAGACGTGAATCTTTCGCAGGAAGAATAGAAAAATATACTCTTTAAATGGAGGGACATTGCAGAATTCAATGGTACAGAGGGATATGGACATCCTGATGTATGGATCTAAAAAGGTCAATGTGCAGGTACAGCGAGTGATTCGGAAGGCAAATGGAATGTTGTTGTTTATTGCAAGGTGAATGGAATATAAAGGTCGGAAAGTTTTACCGCAGCTGTACAGGGCATTGGTGGGATCGCATCTGGAGTATTGTGTACAGTTTTGGTGCCCTTACTTAAGAAAGTATATAATTGTATTAAGTTCAGAGAAGGTTCACTTGACTGCTTCCTGGGACGAAGGGGTTTCCTTCGGAGGCTACGTTGAACAGGTTAGGCCTAGAGTTTAGAAGAATGAGAGGTGATTTTATTAAAACATATGAAATCCTCAGTGGGCTTGATAGGGTGGATACTGAGAGGATGGTCCCCCTGGTGGGGGAGGCTAGAACCAGGGCACACAATTTAAATGTTTGGGGTCTCCCATTGAAGATTGAGATAAAGAGAAGCCTTTTCCTTTCAGGGGGTCGTTAATCTGTGGAATTCTCTACCCCAAGCTGGGTCATTGAGTGTATTCAAGGCTGAGTGAGACAGATTTTTGATTCACAAAGTTATGGATGGGGAGGGGGTTGCGGGGGAGGGGTACAAAAGTGAAGTTGAGACCACAACCTGATCAGCACAGTGGGTGTATCTACACCACATGGACCGCCGCAGTTCAAGAAGGCAGCTCACCACCACCTTCTCGAGGGCAATGAAGAGTGGGCAATAAATGCGGAGCGGAGAAGCTACGACATCTTCTCGGGAGCCTTCAAAATGTCATTGATGAAGACGAACATCTCATCAAGGCCATCCCCACACCCCTACTTCTTGCCTTCAAACAACCGCACAACCTCAAACAGACCATTGTCCGCAGCAAACTACCCAGCCTTCAGGAGAACAGTGACCACGACACCACACAACCCTGCCACAGCAACCACTGCAAGACGTGCCGGATCATCGACACAGATGTCATCATCTCACGTAAGAACATCATCCACCAGGTACACGGTACGTACTCTTGCAACTCGGCCAACGTTGTCTACCTGATACGCTGCAGGAAAGGATGTCCCGAGGCATGGTACATTGGGGAGACCATGAAGACGCTACGACAACGGATGAATGAACACCGCTCGACAATCACCAGGCAAGAGTGTTCTCTTCCTGTTGGGGAACACTTCAGCGGTCACGGGCATTCGGCCTCTGATCTTCGGGTGAGCATTCTCCAAGGCAGCCTTCACGACACATGACAACGCAGAGTTGCTGAGCAGAGACTGATAGCCAAGTTCCGCACACATGAGGACGACCTCAACCGGGATCTTGGTTCATGTCACACTATCTGTAACCCCCACGACTTGCCTGGGCTTGCAAAATCTCACTAACAGTCCTGGCTGGAGACAATACACATCTCTTTAACCTGTGCTTAGCCCTCTCTCCACTCACATTGTCTGTACCTTTAAAACTTGATTACCTATAAAGACTCGCATTCCAACCATTATTTTTTTAAATTGAGTTTGTGTCTTTATATGCCCTGTTTGTGAACAGAACTCCCACTTACCTGATGAAGGGGCAGCATTCAGAAAGCTTGTGGCTTGTGCTACCAAATAAACCTGTTGGACTTTAACCTGGTGTTGTGAGACTTCTTACTGTGCTTACCCCAGTCCAACGCCGGCATCTCCACATAATAAATTCTGGCCCAGCCAGTGAAGCCCACATCCCTTGAGTGAATAAGTAAAAAAAAAACATGATTTTATCAAATGGCAAAACAGATTCAATGGGCCAAATGGCCCCTTGATTGACTAGGTTAGGATTGTTTTCGCTGGAGTTCAGACGAATGAGGGGGTAATCTCATAGAGACTTATAAAATTCTAACAGGATTAGACAGGGTAGATTTGATTTTGATTTTGATCTGATTTGGTTTGATTTATTATTGTCACATGTATTAACATACAGTGAAAAGTATTGTTTCTTGCGCGCTATACAGACAAAACATACCATTCATAGAGAAGGAAACGAGAGAGTGCAGAATGTAGTGTTACAGTCATAGCTAGGGTGTAGAGAAAGATCAACTTAATGCAAGATAAGTCCGTTCAAAAGTCTGACAGCAGCAGGGAAGAAGCTGTTCTTGAGTCGGTTGGTACGTGACCTCAGACTAGATGCAGGAAGGATGTTCCCGATGGTGGGGGTGTCCAGAACCAAGGGTCACAGTCTGAGGATTCGGGGTAGACCATTTAAGACAGAGATGAGGAGACATTTCTTCACCCAAAGAGTGGTGATCCTGTGGAATTCATTACCACAGGAAATAGCTGATGCCAAAACATTGAATATATTCAAGAGGCGGCTGGATATAGCAGTTGGGGCGAATGGGATCAAAGGTTATGTGGAGAAAGCAGGATCAGCCTATTGAGTTGGATGATCAGCCATGATTGTGATGAATGGCGGAGCAGGCTCGAAGGGCCAAATGACCTCCTCCTGCTCTTATCTTCTATGTTTCTATGTTTCTACCCTGAGGAACATAGGACTCAGGAGCAGGAGTAGGCCATTCAGCCCCTTGAGTCTGGTCCACCATCATGGCTGATCTGATTGTGGTTTCAACTCCACTGGGCAGGCAGCACAGCTGTCTAGATTCACCCCTGCTCCTAATTCTTACGTTCTTCCAACAGAGACTGAAGACATATCAGATCCTTTAAGCACCTAAACACCGCAGATATATCAACCTTCATCTTCTAAACTCAAAGGATTACAAGCCCAGTATGCAACATGTCCCCCCATGTAAACCCTTTCAACCCAGGTATCATTCTGATGAAGCTATTCCCCATTCCCTCCCAGACTCATATATTCTTCCTGAGGCCTGCAGATATGGGAGGGGGGGGGGGGGGGTGGAGTTGGTTCGAGATCCATTCCCAATTCTGGGCTCCACTGCTGGATTCCACTGTGGCATGTGATACACGTTCAGAGATTGGGGTCTGTGATAATGGTATGCAAATAGAAGAAGCAAAGTCATGGTATCTGATGTTTCATAGTGGGTAGGTGAAGGCAGCAGAAACCTGCCAGCAAAGCCAGAACCCCTGATGACAATCAACCATTGCTGCCTTACTGAGGCTGGAAGGGTTGAGAAGTGTTCATAGAATCATAGAATCCTACAGTGCAGAAGGAGGTCATTCGGCCCATCGCGTCTGCACCGACAACAATCCCACCCAGCCCCTATCCCTGTAGTCCCACATATTTAGCCTAGCTAGGCCCCCGACACTAAGGGATAATTTATCATGGCCAATCAACCTGACCTGCACAATTTTGGACTGTGGGAAGAAAGGGGAGCACCCGGAGGAAACCCACGCAGACACGGGGAGAATGTGCAAACTCCACACAGACAGTGACCCAAGCCAGGAATTGAACCCAGGTCCCTGGCGCTGTGAGGCAGCAGTGCCAACCACTGTGCCACTGTGCCGTTATCAGTGGTCAGGCTTCTGGGGCACTTTCTGGTGAGTACCACACAACTGATGCTATGCACTGGGTGCAAGTTGGAAACACCAGGCGAGCAGTCATGCAGAGAACTGCTGGCTGGCTGGAAAAAGCTGACCCCAAGGCAGGTATCGATCCTTTTGATTTGACTTGATTTATTATTGCCACATGTATTAACATACCTCTTGCTCCCCCCACCCCCAGTAGCCCACCTACTACCCCATCAATAGCCCACCCACTAACAAAATATTTCCCCCTCCCAGAAAAAAGCAGAATCTGACTCAGCAACAGAGACCTCCCCAGCCAAGAAACCCCCCAAAAAAACAACTCTCCAACATATACACTGCTTGGACATCCATCCCAGCACCCGGAAACACGTAAACACCCAACCTAGCAGCCCTCTCCTCCTAACACACACCACCTCAACAACCACCTCTCCGCAACCACCTAAGATATGACAGAAGCAGACCATCACCCTGTTTCCCTTTGTCCTTCCCCGCACCCCCCATCCCTTCTCTTCTGCCACAGTACAGTACCCCCCACACACCACCCCACACAAGAAAAAACTAACACGGATAATAATATATAATATATAAGAAAAAGGCCCAGGAGGCAAGAAGACAACAAGCCACAGGATAAAGGCAAGGCATCACGGGGAGCAACAAGGGTTGGACGTGAGCTGAAAGAAAAGTGGCAGAGCACGAAGAAAAGGGGACATGTCCTCTCTCTGTCCGACCCCAAAAATCTCTCTATATGTCTGACACGCCCAACCCACCCCCAGCGATGCACAGCCAATGTTATGCTGGCTGCTTTGCCGAGGCAGCGGGAGTGTAGACAGAGTCAATGGATGGGAGGCTGGTTTGTGTGATGGAGTGGGCTACATTCGCGAGCTTTTGTATTCCTTACGGTCTTTTCCTCTGGAAAAGT
This sequence comes from Mustelus asterias, assembly GCF_964213995.1. Classification (NCBI taxonomy): domain Eukaryota; kingdom Metazoa; phylum Chordata; class Chondrichthyes; order Carcharhiniformes; family Triakidae; genus Mustelus; species Mustelus asterias. The sequence goes on from NW_027590550.1 coordinate 167,066, forward strand.
TCACCCCAGCACAGCTACAGATGCAGAAGCAAAGCCATGCTTATCAGGAGGAGGTGTCTCAGACTTTCCTACAACTGCAAGGCAGTCTGGAAGAGTCCAGAAGCATTCTTTCGTGAGATGGTCCAGCAATGTGTGCAACCCAGGCCAACACTGCAAAGGAGGCAGCCGCAGTGGAGAGCCTGGGCCAAGAGCAATAACTGATGATGTCCAAGGCCTGGCTCACTCTGTGCTGTCCACCGCTGAGGGCCAAGACAGCATGTCCAGCGTTCTTATAGGCATGTCAAAAGCCCAGATGGACATTTCAGCGGTGCTCAAGAGCTTGGTCCAGTCACACCAGACCATGGCTGAGGGCATTGCCCACATAGCTCAGACTATGGGAGGGCCTTCAGGGTTGGCATCGCCAGATGATGTTGAGGCATCTGGAGTTCACTCCAGCCATCCCTCCGTTCAATGGAGTGACCTGGGGGTCACCAGGCACCCCGAGTGAGGAGGAAGTGCTGGAGCACAGCCTGGGGCTTTCCCCTGGGGGCACTTTAGCATTCTCCAGTCCTTCTGAATCCCCCCTTCTCCTGACATTGGCACATCTAGTGGGAATCAGAAAGAACAGGGACACCTGAAACTAGGTCGGTCCCCTCTAGGTCCAGGCCCTCCAGAGGCTGCCTGCCCAGGGCATCAGAGGCCAGGGGGTATGGAAAGCAGCAGGCCGCCTCCACTTCGAATGTGCAGACTTGGGGAACACCTAGAAGGAGTGGGAGGCCTCAAATTTAAGAAGTTGCAGGAGCACTGAGTTGGTACAGGTGAAGTATAGATGTGTTAGTTATGGAGAAAGGGGCACCAAATGTATACTTTCACAATTAAAACTAATTCACTGTGGACGACTCTCCTATCTCCAGCTGTCTTCCTGGTCTCTGAGACCACCTGTTCCTTCTCTCCTCCGTCACCATGTCGCTCCACTGCTGTGCCAGTTGTGGAGCACACAGCAAGCGTCTGAACCACATCTCTAGAGAGCCTATGCCTATGCACTGCTCGATAACATTCCTGGTGGCAAAGTAAGCCTCATTGTAACCTCGGTCCTCTGCCTCGGTCTGTGGTCTCCACACAGGCATCATTAGCCACAACCTCAGCGGGTAACCGCTATCCTCCACTAGCCAACCCCTCATCCGACAGAGACCCTCAAAGGCGCCAGGCACCTCCAAATTTCCAGGATGAAGGGATTGTGCACATTCCCAGGATAACAGGCACAGACATGCATGATATTCAGCTGGTGGTCACACACCATTTGGGGAGTGGAACACCTTCCTGTTAATGTAGGGCACTCCATGATGAGATGGTGCTTGTAGGGTGATATGTGTGCCATTGAGCGCCCCCAGGGCCAGGGCCATCCCGGCGATGGCACTGAACACTGCAACCCGGGCATCCTGATGGGCATTGTCCAGGTTGAAGCTGATGTAATCTGATGCCCGGGCATAAAAGGCATCCGTGACCTGGTGGATGCAGCTGTGCATGATGATTGTGAGATTCCGCACAGGTCCCCCTTGCTCCCTGGAAAGATCCAGTGGCAAAGAAACCAAGGGTGATGGTGACCTTGGGAGTGGGTGTCCTCCTCCTCCTCTCGGTTCCCAGTTGATTGAGAACCTGGCACAGTTGCTGTGTAATCTTCTGTGGCACATGAGGTCCGACAGCTCCTCAAAATGCCAGTGTCCCCTGTAGACCCGGGGTCTCTGGTCTCGCTGCCTTCTTGCCCCCTCCTCAGCCTGATGGGCGGCTGACCTTTGAGCCTCTGCAGCAGCCCCCGGAGCTTCGGGTTCCGGCTCCTGTGGTGTAGGGTCATGCCTGGTTTGGCCCTGGTGCTTAGTTGCCTCGGCGTCAGTGATCAGGAACGCTGCTACCCGAAATGACTCCAGTCCAAAATCCATCCTCAGTCTGTGAGGACAAGGAAAACAGAGCCAGAGAAAGAGAGAGCGGGAGAGTTCGCAATGTTATCCATCTTTGCACTCTAACATCCCCTCTCATCCCGATGTGGTGCAGCGGCTGGAGGGTGGCCAAGCCTCAACATCCACCCCACACCGCCATGCATTACAGCAGCTGCTGTCCTCACTATCCAGTTGGCATGGTGAGGCCTTCGCTCCTTGTTTCCTCTTCCAGGCAAGTGGAGAGTATTCCATCACACTCCTGACATTTGGCCTTGTAGATGTTTGGGAAGCTTAGGGGAGTCTGGAAGTGAGTTGCTTGCTGCTGAATACGCAGATTCTGACCTGCCCCAGTGGCCATGGCAGTTCAGTGAGTATGGACTGATTCTTTATCTGGGGAACTGAGAGTGGAACTGAGAGCTGTGCAAACACCTTCATTTCTGTCAAGGAAGAATCGCGGCAAGCCTGATTTGATTGTAACCTAAGGTCCCTACATATCCACCAAAGAGCCATCACTGCAGAGCAAGGAATTATCCTAGGGCCCCCTCCCTGGTCAGATAACTCAGCCACTCTGGCTTTGATCCACCAACATCACAGAATGGGAGTTGAACTTTTGGCTGCTTTGTGGGGTACACGACTGCATCACAACATGGTGGCACAGTGGTTAGCACTGCTGCCTCACAGTGCCAGGGACCCGGGTTCAATTCCCAGCTTGGGTCACCGTCTGTGTGGAGTCTGCACGTTCTCCCTGTGTCCGCGTGGGTTTACTCCAGGTGCTCCGGTTTCCTCCCACAGTCCGAAAGACGTGTTGGTTAGGGGGATTAGCCATGCTAAATTCCTCCTCAGTGTACCCGAACAGGTGCCGGAGTGTGACGATGAGGGGATTTTCACAGTAACTTCATTGCAGTGTTAACGTAAGCCTACTTGTGACACTAATAAATAAACTTTAAACTGGAATGTCTAAAGTGAGGCCACGAGAGGTGATGGTGAGGGTGTCGGGGGTGGGATGGTGGTGGGGAGGGGTTGCCTCAGCTGAGAATTCTGCAGTGGAGTCTGGATGCAGAAACTCTACCAAAAAAGGGGGGGGAAGGGAGAAGGTGAGTGAAAACATGGAAGATGGGAAGGTTAAAAAAGTATCAGCAAACCTGAAAACTCAACTAGGCGACTGAGCAACTTTAGAAGCTTCTTTCCTCTCTTGGCACAGCGATCTCAGACTTACAAATGGAGTCTCGTTAACCTACTGCAGTGAGATTCAACTTTACCACAAGAACTTGCCAAGATCTTATTCTGCTTTGAGAAGCACTGTCTGTCCTGACAACTGCTGGAACTCGACTACTGTAGGTGCTGGATTCCTTCACAGTAGAAGACTGATTGTGACCTATTTCAGTCGGGTCAGTCACTGTAACCCGGTGATTATTTAGACTACCTCTGTCCCTGACAGCAGATGTTGTAGGCGAGGGAAACCACTACACACTGTTTACTCTTGGCACTGCACCTAAGAGATAATACACTGCCAACAACAATTATTTTCCCCAAGTCTGCCTTTCCCACACAAATCTCTGATCTGCTTCCTCTCACTAAAGGTTTCCTTTCTTCCTGTTCACTTTTAAAAGTCTTTCGTTTTTTCATTGTTTCTCTCCTGTATTTAATGAATGGCAGGACACTAGGAAGCCCAGCGGAACAGCTGGATCTTGGGGTACTTATTCACAGATCCACAGAATGCGGCAGAACAGGAGAATAAGATAGTTAAGAAGGCATATGGGACACTTGCCTTTATCAGTCATGGCATAGAACATAAGAGTAAGGAGGTAATGTTGGAGTTGTACATAACATTGGCTAGGCCACAGCTGGAGTAGTGTGTGCAGTTCTGGTCACCTCACTATAGAATCATAGAAACCCTACAGTGCAGAAGGAGGCCATTCGGCCCATCGAGTCTGCACCGACTACAATCCCACCCAGGCCCTACCCCCACATATTTACCCGCTAATCCCACTAACCTACGCATCTCAGGATACTAAGGGGCAATTTTTAACCTGGCCAATCAACCTAACCCGCACATCTTTGGACTGTGGGAGGAAACCGGAGCACCCGGAGGAAACCCACGCAGACACGAGGAGAATGTGCAAACTCCACACAGACAGTGACCCGAGCCGGGAATCGAACCCGGGACCCTGGAGCTGTGAAGCAGCAGTGCTAACCACTGTGCTACCGTGCCACCCTACCACTGTGCTACCGTGCCGCCCTACCACTGTGCTACCGTGATATACCGGGCCTTTTCTATAGGAAGGATGTGATTACACTAGAGGGGCTACAGAGGAGATTCACCAGGATGTTGCCTGGGATGGAGCATTGGAGCTACAAGGAGAGACTGGATAGGCTTGGAGTGTTTTCTCTAGAGCAAAGAAGGCGGGGGTGGGGGGACAAGATTGAGATGTATAAGATTATGAGGGGTATAGAGAGGGTGAATAGGGAGCAGCTGTTTGCTTTGGTTGAGGGGTCAATCATGAAGGGGCATAGTTTTAGGGTGAGGGGCAAGCGATTCAGAGGAGATTTGAGAAAACAGTTTTTTACTCAGAGGGTGGTAGGAATCTGGAATGCACTACCTGAGAAAGTAGTGGAGGCCGGAAACCTTACAACCTTTAAGAAGTATTTGGATGAGCACTTGAAACATCATAACATTCAAGGATATGTGGCAAGTGCTGGAAAATGGGATTAGTGCGGCTTTAGTGGTAGTTATTGTCGGTGCAGATTCAATGGGCCGAATGGCCTTTTCTGTGCTGTATGACTCCATGTAGGTGTCGGCAGCTCTTTGTGGCCACATTTCTTCTTTGATCTCAGACCGTGAATGTTAGCAGGCTGTTCAACCATAATAGTTATCACAGCTAAGCCAGAGCCTGTTCTCATCATATCCATCTATTTGCTTACAGCAAGGAGTCATTGATGGAAGAAAAGAGGGAGCTTACATTTATATAGCACCTTTCAAGATTAGGAGCAACCAACCTGGCTAATTTTCAGACCGGGATGTCGAACCATTATAATATTCCCACTTTCACCCCAGTGGAGACCATCCCAACAGTGGGCCAGTGCCGACAGCATGTGGACTGCAGCAGTTAAAGAAGGCGTCTCATCACCACCTTCTCACGGGAAATTAGGGGTGGCCAATAAATGCTGGCCCATCCAGCAACGCCCACATCATAGAAATCATAGAAACCCTACAGTGCAGAAGGAGGCCATTCGGCCCATCGAGTCTGCACCGACCACAATCCCACCCAGGCCCTACCCCCACATATTTACCTGCTAATCCCTCTAACCTACGCATCTCAGGACTCTAAGGGGCAATTTTTAACCTGGCCAATCAACCTAACCCACACATCTTTGGACTGTGGGAGGAAACCGGAGCACCTGGAGGAAACCCACGCAGACACGAGGAGAATGTGCAAACTCCACACAGACAGTGACCCGAGCCGGGAATCGAACCCAGGACCCTGGAGCTGTGAAGCAGCAGTGCTAACCACTGTGCTACCGTGCCCACCCCCGCATCCTGTGAACAAATATTTTTTTAAAAAACCTTCAATCATCTTGGTCCATAAGACATTGTGGAGTTACCCACTCAGAGGTGTTAGCTGTAAAACTCCACACCGTGGATGATGTTTTTTTAAAAATCGTCGATGAATTTTCTTGCCAATTGTCTCTCCAGTCTTCCTCCTCACAAGGTGGTGACTTCTTACTGGGGGACATATCCCTACATTTCCCAGCATATTCCCCTATATTCCCAGCAGAGGTCACTGGATAATAATCAGGAATGGGAAGCCTGGCTGACTTGCCTGGCTGAGACCAACATCAAGAAAGAAATAAAGAACTTGCATTTATATAACCACTTTCAGGAGCTCAGGATGTCCCAAAGTCTGTCACGCCACACTAAGGGTGGAATTTTCCCGTCTCGCCCGCCACTGGAATGGTAGCAGGCGAGGACGGATCATGCAAAGGTGCATTGACTTCGGGCAGGATTTTCCAGTCTTGGGGTGAATGTGGCTGGAAAATCCCGCCCTAAGTCTTTTGAAATGTAGTTACTGTTGCAATGTAGGGCAGCAATTAGTGAGCCGCCATAAACAGCTGATAATTCTGTGCTTTTTTGGTTGCGGGATGAATATTGGCCAGGGCGTCAGGAGAAATCCTGCTCATCTTCATGCGATCTTCCATCTAAAAGGGGAGGCAAAGCCTCAGCTTAATGTCTCCTACAAACAACAACGTCCTTAATGCTGTGGTGGAGTGTCAGCGAAGTACATTAACTCTGGAGTGGAATTGGATGGAACAGTCTTTTGATGCAGAAAAAAAGTGTTACCACTCACCTAGAGCTGATACCTGTTTGCAGTAACTCCCATAGCGCAGGAACCTAACTTGAACTCTTCATCTTTATCATTCAGCCACTCAAAGTGTAAAAGCAATGATGGGAATCCATAGCCAAACACTTCTAAAGACCACATAGGATGACAAAGCTTCCTGATAAGTGATAACAGAAACACTGATAACAGTTTGGTATCTTCCTTTATGGCCTTTAAGATTGGAAGACCTAAGTAGGCTACAAATCGCTTTCAGGAGTGCATGATGAGCCATGATGAAAACATTTCCAATAACACATTGTGGAGAGTGGAGCACTAACATTAGACTCAAACATTATATTTTGCTTTCCTTTTCGGCATTTTGCCTGTTGATGTTTGAACATTCTGCAAGATGGAATGGTCCCAATGCCATGTCAAAGTCCTTGTTGAGTGTGCAGCTTGCTTGGGTGTATCAGGGCTTCGAAACAAAGCAGGCAGTCTCAAGTGAAAGGTAACAAAAGAAAGCTTTGCAAAAGAGAAGGGAACGCCTTCATTAACCATAAGCAACCCGGCAAAGTGTGAAATGCAAGCGTTTATACTTGCCTGACTGCTGAGACATAAACAAAGCAGTGTTCCTGGCACGCTGAGGCGTAGCTCAATGCAGAGTTCTTCCCCCAACTGACAACAACGAGAGGTATCACTGTCTCTCTGCATCACTTTCCCTCTGTATGCAGCAGCGTTTCATTTGTTGTTTGAAATCACAGTGCAAACAACTCAGAAAAAACACATAGATTTATCAGTTGTTATAAAATTCAAAAAGGATTTATTACATATAATTCATCATTGATTTTACTCCCCAGCAGATACTAATTTATGTTGCGTACTTTTCCATGAGTTCGTTAACTTGTGTTGGGAACAGTCCCATGAGTTCTTTAACTTGTGTTGGGTACAATTCCATGAGTTCTCTACCCCATGTTAGGTACAGTTCCATGAGTTCTTTAACTTGTGTTAGGTACAGTTCCATGAGTTATTTAACTTGTGTTGGGAACAACTCCATGAGTTATCTACCCCATGTTCGGTACAGTTCCATGAGTTATTTAACTTGTGTTAGGTACAGTTCTATCATGGCTGATCATCAAATTCAATATCCTGTTCCTGCCTTCCCCACATATCCTTTAATCCCTTTATCCCCAAAAGCTATATCTAATTTCTTCTTGAAATCACACAATGTTTTGACTTCAACTACTTTCTGTGGTAGTGAATTCCACAGATTCACCACACTCTGGCTGAAGAAATTCCTCCTCTCCTCAGTCCTAAAAGGTTTACCTCTTATCCTCAAACTATGATTCCTAGTTCTGGATTCGCCCACCATCGGGAACATTACTTCTGAATCTACCTTGTCTAACTCCTACACAATTGCAGTAAAATATCCTTATTCCGATACTCAAATCCTCTAACTGTGAAAGCCAACACACGTTTGCCTTCTTTACTGTCTGCTACCTGTGCGCTTACTTTCAATGACTGATGCACAAGGACACCAAGTTCTCACTGAGTGTCCACCTCTCTCAATTTACATGCTTTCAAATAATAACCTGCTTCCTATTATTGCTACCGAAGTGGATAACCTCACATTTATCCACATTATACTGCATCTGCCATGCATAAGCCCACTCAGTCAGCCTGTCCAACTCACATCTTTACATTCTCCTCACAACTCACCCTCCCACCCAACTTAGTATCATCTGCAAATTTGTAGATAATACATGTAGTTCACTCTTCTAAATCATTAATATGTAATGTGAATAGTTGGGGTCCTAGCACTGATCCCTATGGTACCCCACTAGTCTGCCTGCTAATCAGAAAAAGACCCGTTTATGCCAACTCTTTGCTTCCTATCTGCTAAACAGCTTTCCATCCATCTCGAGACACTACCCGCAATCCCATGCGCTTTAACTTTACATCGTACTCTGCTTTGTGAGACCTTGTCAAAAGACTTCTGAAAGTCTAAATAAACCACATCCACTGGTTCTCCCTGGTCAACTTTACTCATTACATTCTTAATGAATTCCAATAGATTCGTCAAGCATGATTTCCCCTTTGTAAATCCACGCTGACTTTGTCTGATTATACGACTGCCTTCCAAATGCTGAGTTATGAAATTCTTGAGAATAGACTCTAGCAACTTCCCCAGTACCAATGTTAGGCTCACTGGTCTATAGTTCCCTGCTTTCTCTTAAGTACTCTGGGATGAAAATTATCAGGACCTGGAGATTTATTCACCTTCAATCCCATCACTTTCCCCCAAACCATTTCTCTACTAATACTGATTTCCTTCAGCTCTTCACTAAAACTTGTTTCTCTCAGAACTTATGGTACATTATTCATGTCTTCCTTTGTGAAGACAGAAGCAAAGTACGAATTTAGTTCCACAGCCATTTCTTTGTTCCCTGTTATGAATTCTCCCGTTTCTGACTGTAAGGTGCCTACATTCATTTTGTTCAATCTTTTTCTCTTTACATACCTATAGAAACTTTTAAAGTCAGTTTTTATGTTCCCCACTAGCTTACTTTCATATTCTATTTTCCCATTCTTAATCAATCCCTTTGTCCTCCTTTGCTGAATTTAAACTGCTTCCAATCCTCGGGTCTATTGCTTTTTCTTGCCAATTTGTATGCTTCTGCTTTGAATCTAATACTATCTCTAATTTCCCTTGTAAGCCACGGTTTGACCACAGGTCCCTTTCCACTCTTACGCCAAATGGGAATAAACAACTGCTGGAGTTCACCTATTCGTTCCTTGAAAGCCTGCCATTGCCTGTTCACTGTCCTTCCTTTCAGTAATGTTTCCCAGTCCATCATGGCCAATTCATGTCTCATACCATTTACTGAGATTCAGGACCCAGGTCTCAGAATCAATTACCCAACTATTCACCTTGACAAAAATTTTTATCATGCCTAAGGGTCACTCATGCCTAAGGGTTCTTTCACAACTAGATTGTGAACTAATCCTTTCTCATTGCACAATACGCAGTCCAAGATGGTCTGTTCCCTTGTTGGTTCCTCAACGTACTCATCCAGAAAACAATCCCATATACACTCCAGAAATTCCTCCTCTATTGTACTGTGACTAATTTGATTCTCCCAATCTATATGCAGATTAAAGTCACCCATAATCACGGATGTTCCTTTAACACATGCATCTCCGATTTCCTTTCTAATGCTATTCCTAACATTACTACTGCAGTTTGGTGGTCTGTAAACCATCCCCACAAATGTTTTATGCCCCCTGGTATTTCTTAACTCAACCTATAAGGATTCCACATCGTCTGTGCTAATACATTTCCTGAATATTGTATCAATATCTTCTTTAATCAACAATGCAACTTCACCACCATTTCCTTTCTGTCTGTCCTTCCTAAAATCAGAATAGGTAAAGTTCCATGAGTTTTTTAAACTCATGTTGGGTACAGTTCCCTTAGTTCTCTACCTGCTGTTTGGTACAATTTCATGAGATCTTTAACTCATGTTAAGTCCAGTCCCATGAGTTCTTTAACTCGTTTTAGACACAGTTCCATGAGTTCTTTAACTTGCTTTGGGTACAGTTCCATGTTTTCTCTACCTCAGCTTGGGTATATTTCTGTGGGTTCCAAACCAATTGGCCATTCCTTCGGTGTGTCTATCCTCCTCAGGGGAGTGGGGGGGAGAGGTGTGAGTGGAAACAAGCACGGTGGCACCAAAGTGTCACAGTTGGGTGATGGAAGTTCAGATCTACATCAACCATCAACCTTCTGCAGGGGCAGATTACTACCTGGCCTCCTGGGGAACCTTGCAAATATGAATTGTAGCATATCATTTGGTTTGCTTTAATGCAACATATAAATATTCTACAGGCCTGTATCTTAATGTATTTTATGAAATAGTTTAGTAGATTGGCATAGAATGGAGGTTGGTTTTGGGCAGGGGGCAGAATGTTGATTGGTAGCCAGGGTCCTAAGAATTCTTAATTCTGCTCTGACCCTCTGTACCCAACTTGGTGATCCAGTATTTGAAACAAACAGGCTCATTGTATGCCAGGACACCTCTATGATCAACTAGTCACCTGGAGGGTTAAACCATGTGCAGGGGCTGCTATTCTAGCTCAGGATTATCTAGGCTGAGGCCTTCATGGGTATAGTGGTCCCTGTTGGACAATAAGCAGGAGATTTATTAATCATGCTCTGTGCTGGTTGTGTGGTTTTCATTGGTTCAACTCCAAAAATGCGCACACTCCTAAGCTTGGCACTACCAATATGCATCTATTCTCTGTGGATTTACTAGATGCGATATGTTCCACTCGGGACAAAGTATGATCTCCATTTCAGGGGAGCAAGTAGTTACAACTTAGCACTGCTGCCTCACAGCACCAGGGACCAGGGTTCGATTCCCGGTTTGGGTCAACTGTGCGGAATCTGCACGTTCTCCCCGTGTTTAACAGTCGGAACACAAGTTAGAGAACTCCTGGAACTGTACCAAACATGAGTTAAAGATCTCATGGAATTGTACCCAACAGCAAGTAGAGAACTTAGGGAACTGTATCCGGCATGAGTAAACTTCTCAGTAGCTTTAGTTAGAGACTCAGACATGGTGATGTGTTCCTCACCTTCTGGTTCAAGAGTTTTTTTTACACTGCAATGAAGTTACTGTGAAAATCCCCTAGTCGCCACACTCTGGCGCCTGTTCGGGTAACACTGAGGGAGAATTTGGCATGGCCAATGCACCTAACCAGCACGTCTTTCGGACTGTGAGAGAAAACTGGAGCACCCGGAGAAAACCCACACAGACACGGGGAGAACGTGCAGACTCCACACAGACAGTGACCCAAGCCGGGAATCAAACCCGGGTCCCTGAAGCTGTGAGGCAGCAGTGCTAACCACTGAGCCACAGTGAATGGTTAAAGGCTGTCGATTTCTGCGGGGTGAGGGCTGTGCTGGTGGTGGGGGGTAGTGGGTGGGGAGGGGGGTTGGGGGGGGGAGAAGTGGAGGGTGTCATGGAAACGCTATCCAAACTCACTCCTCACTACAGCCGAGAACCTCAGCTGTGTGTTTTCCAGCCAGGCCACCAGATCCCTCAGTCAGGAGTTCCGACCCAGGCTGATGACCACAACCTCTCCTTCCAATGTGACATGTCAGTACAACCCCCCCTCCCCCACACCCTCTCTCCCCTCCCTCCAAAACTCCCTCCACATCACCCCTTCTCCCCTCCCCACCCCTCGCCGCCCCACTGAGATCACCTCTCTCAGTGCGTATCCAAGAATCAAACTGGTGGCCTATGGTTTGTGTGTTTCGATGCCACACCAGGAAATACATCTACAATCTGGTCTGCTGGAAGAGCAACCAATGTAATTGAGTGTGGGACAGAAGCTGATAACATGTGCTATAAAACACAAACAAGCATTGTGACTGAGGTAAGAGTTCTTGTGTTGTCAGTAATTTCCTCTATAGCTGTTGATGGTAATAAGAAAGGTGAAGTGTAGTGTTTTAGTATCAACAGCTATCTTCAAGAGATTGGGAAAAGCAGGAGAATGGTGAACATAACAAAGAGACAGTGTGTGTGAAAGTAAGAGGAAGAGAGATACATGAACGCTGGAAACCTGAGAGTTAGGCAGGCAATTCTAACTGTTAGTGCTAGCAGAGCAGTTACAGCCATAAGATTGGATTGACAGGCTTACTGTCCTGTTACTAGCCAGTGCTTTTGGAGCCTGCTCCACATTCCACTCCCTAACTACCAACTCCAATCCTCCCCGTGGCAACTGTCCGACATCAAGCCAGTCTATCCGCAGCCTTGGTGTTACATTTGGTGATCACAAAATGAGTTTCCCATCTCATATTTGTCCCAGCACCAGGACTATCATTTTCTGCCTCTGTAACAAGGCCCGATTTCAACCTTCTCAGCTCATTTTATGCAGAAACCCTCATCCATGTCTTTGTTACCTCGAGATTGACTATTCGAACACATTTCTTGCTTTGCCTCCCACATTCTAGCCTCCATAAGTTTAAAGTCATTCAAACCTCTGTGTCTTAACTCGACCAAGGCCCATTCCTCTGTCATCCCTGTGCTTTCCGTCCTACATTGGCTCCCGGTCCCGCAATGACTCGATTTTTAAAAATTATTTTTTAATGCTGGGCCAGCATTCATTACCCATCCCTCAGTGCCCTTGAGAAGGTGCTGGTGAGCCGCCTTCTTGAAATGCTACTGTCTATGTGGTGTAGGTACACCCACAGTGCTGTTAGGAAGGGAGCTCCAGAATTTTGACCCAGCGACAGGGAAGGAATGGTGATATATTTCCAAGTCAGGAAGGTGACTGGCTTGATAAGGGACTTGCAGATGGTGAGTGGCTAGTTTCTTTTTCCTTTTTTTTGGCTGGCGCAGACACAATAGGCTGAATGACCTTTTTCTAAACTGTAGCTTTGCAGTGCAGCACAGGAACAGGCCCTTCAGCCCGTTCTATGGTTGTGTTCCCAAACATCTGCTGCCCTTGTCTTTCTAGGTAGTAGAGATCTTGCGTTTCTCACTCACATCCTTGTTTTCAAATCCCTCCATGCCCTCTCCCCTCTCTAGTTCCCCTAAACCTACAACCCTCTGAGGCATCTGCACACCTCTAATCTTGGCCTCTTTTGCATCCTTGGTTTTCAACACTCCATCATTGCTGGCTGTGCTTTCATTTGTCTTGGCCCTAAGCTCTGGAATATCCTTCCTACACCTCTGTGCCTCTCTACATTATTTTCCCCCTTTAGGACACTCCTTAAAACTTACCTCTTTAACCAAGCTTTTGGTCATCTGACTGAATATCTCCTTATATGGTTTGGTGTCAAACTTTGTTTTATAATGTTCCTGTGAAGCACTTTGGGTCATTCCATTAGGTGCTATATAAATGTAAGCTGTTGTTAATGTTGAGACACTGGCTGTTGCTATTTTGACATGGAACCTGTCATTGGGCAGCCCTCATGTTCCTGGTGGTAGGTTCCTATTAATAGACAAATCAGGTCCTATGATGGGCACAAGATCTCGATCGTCAGTTTAGGACAGTAAAGGCCACAGTCTGTTATGGTGTTCTCTCTCACCAGTTTCATTTGAGGTACAGCCCCAGAGGCCCAGGAAAGGTAAGTTTTAAATGAGTTCTCTGCGGGGTTTGGAGCTGTCCACCACACCGTGAGGCCAGCCACCAAAGTGGCTGATAACTGCGACAAGTTAAATCCAGCTAGCTGCTCTGGGGTGTTTATCTGGGGTAGGTCACTCGCTGATTATATTCAAATGAGGGAAAGAAAGCAGGTAGAGAGAGCTGCTTAGGGCACTCCCCAGATTCGCTGCCCCAATAGTTAAAATATACACAGTGTACTGCCTGAAGGCGTGGTGGGAATATATTCAACAGCATATTCCAAAAGGGAATTGGGAATATGTTTGAAGAGGGAAACAAACTGCAGGTCTATGAGGAAAGAGCAGGAGTGTGGGACTCATTGGATAGCTCTTTTGGTACAAGCCCAATAGAATAAATGCCCTCCTTGCATGATTTTCTGATTCTCTTTCAACTTTTAGGCAGCACGGTGGCACAGTGGTTAGCACTGCTGCCTCACAGTGCCCGGGACCCGGGTTCAATTCCCGGCTTGGGTCACTGTCTGTGCGGAGTCTGCACGATCTCCCCGTGTCTACGTGGGTTTCCTCCGGGTGCTCCGGTTTCCTCCCACAATCCAAAGATGTGCGGGTCAGGTTGATTGGCCGTGCTAAAATTGCCCCTTAGTGTCAGGGGGACTAGCTAGGGTAAATACGTGGGGTTATGGGGATAGCGCCTGAGTGGGATTGTGGTCAGTGCAGACTCGATGGACCGAATGGCCTCCTTCTGCACTGCAGGGATTCTATGATTTTGTGTGTGGGAGTGTGGGCACAAAACAGATTGCAGTGGATCGGCTACCTGTTCGTTATACAGCCCGCTTAATTTTCCAGGGATTTGGGAGCAGAGGGGGGGAAAGAGAAACATCTGCAGACTGGGAGAAGGTTGCAGGGTGAAGTGAGTGAAAAGCAGGGAGAGCAACGGGCAGAAAGAATTAGGGAGAGATGTCTTGTGGGCTGACTGCAGGCCCACAATGACAGAGGCTATGAGTCACTGCTGATAAGGAGGAAAGCTTTATCAAGTAACTCATTTGGCCATTAAACACTTTAGGATGCCCTGCGGTTGTGAAAGGCGCTATATAAGTGCAAGTCTTTCTTTAAGAACATGGATCAAAGTATCTGGTCACGTGTGTGTGAAAAACAATCAAAGTTGTAAAAATGTTACAGGAGAAACCTGCAGTAAACTGGAACGTTCTGATCATCATTGCACAGAACACATTCCCAAGGATGTTAAAATGACCGGTACAAATGGTGTTGTTTCATCTGGGATGACCATTGAGTGTGGCTTGATGATGACAGACAGTAAATGTACTTCCTGGATTCAGATGTAGCAAAAGTAAAACAAGATTCTATAGCTCTTGGGGCTAAAGGGATCAAGGGATATGGGAGGAAGGGGGGATCAGGATATTGAATTCGATGATCAGCCATGATCAAGGTGAATGGCAGAGCAAGCTCGAAGGGTCAAATGGCCTACTCCTGCTTCTAGTTTCTCTGTTAAGATGCTAAAATTGTCATTTTTACACTTACTACCCTTCCTGCATGGGACTTGGTGCATAAGAGAGCAGCCTGGTGCAGGCCTTTCAGCCCATCATGTCTGTCCTGGCCATCAAGCACCTATCTATTCTAATCCCATTTTCCAGCACTTGGTCCATGGCCTTGTATGCTGTGGTGTTTCAAGTGCTCATTTAAATGCTTCTTCAATGTTGTGAGTGTTCCCGCCCCGATAGGCAGTGAGTTCCAGATTCCCACCACTGAAAAGGTTTTTCCTTCAAATCCCCTCTAAGTCTCCAGCCCCTGATCTTAAATCTATGCCCCCTGGTTATTGACCCCTATCTTCCTATCTATCTATGTCCCTCATAATTTTGTACACATCTCTGTGAGTGCTGAGTTAACTGATCTCAAAAGAGATGGCAGTGGGAATCAGGTCAATGGCCCTGCTGTAAGGAGGGGAAATTTGGGTCTCGGTGGTCTCTGCAATCTTGCATAATGATTGGCGGTGATGCTCCTTATTCTCTGATAGCTTGTGTGTGCCTGTACAGAACGCCTGTACGCTTGGTTTAGGGGCAAGAGCTCTCACTTTAGAATCCAAAGATTGTGGCTTCAAGTCTAACTCCTGCAACTTGAATATATAGTTCAGATTGGTGAGTGAGTTCAGTGCTGAGTGACTGCTGCAGTTGATGGTGCCTTCAGATGAGGTCCGAAATTGAGGCTTCACTGCCCTCTCAGATGATTGTCCTGTGACACTATTGGAACAGGGGAATTCTCCCTGATGTCCTGGCCAACATTCACCCCTCAACAAACACCATAAAACAGATAAAGATCGTAGAAACCCCACAGCACAGAAAGAGGCCATTCGGCCCATCGGGTCTGCACTGACTCTCTGCTGGAGCAACCCACCCAGATCCTATCACAGTAAACTCCACCGTATTCACCTAACTATTCCACTCTAACCTAAGGGGCAATTTTAGCATGGCCTGCACATCTTTGGACTGTGGGAGGAAACCAGAGCACCTGGAGGAAACCCACGCAGACACGGGGAGAACATGCAAACTCCACACAAGCAGTGACCGAAGGCGGGAATTGAATTGGGTCCCTGGTGCTGTGAGATGGAACAGTTGGAAAGCTTAGAAACCCTACAGTGCAGAAAGAGGCCATCTGGCCCATCGAGTCTGCACCGACCACAATCCCACCCAGGCCCTACCCCCATATCCCTACATATTTTACCCGCTAATCCCTCTAACCTACGCATCTCAGGACACTAAGGGGCAATTTTAGCATAGCCAATCAACCTAACCCGCACATCTTTGGACTGTGGGAGGAAACTGGAGCACCCGGAGGAAACCCACGCAGACACGAGGAGACAGCAGTGCTAACCACTGTGCCACCGCGCCGTTCTGGCGATGAGCTGACAATTTTCAATTGCCTGAATTGGATTTTTCAGATGTTCTTTTCCCTCTTTGGCTCGGAGTTGTTGTCTGTTTATATTGTATCTCCATCAGGCTATATGGTTGTGCCTGGGCTAATCATGTCTAATCATGACACTCCAGCTATGGATGTGGGGAAGGGCTGGGGTCCAGCTGGTCCTTTTCCCTGTCCATTAATTTTGTGAGTTTCCCGTATCTTCAACAAGTACTTAGTTGTCTGTGAGGCACACTGAGAGCTCCTGGGGGTGCAAAAGGCGCTAGGCAAATGCACATTCTTTCAGTGGTCACTTGAACAAGGTACAGCCAGGCCAATGACACAGTACAAGATGGCATCCTCCCGTAAAGGAGGGAAACTGCAAATATTAAAGAATGCCACGGGATGTTAAACCAAGGATGGGACAAAATGATATCTGACAGAAGTAAACACCTGGGTCTGAATCCTCCCCCAACACTCCTCTCACCCATTCCCCTGCACATTCACACACGCAATGCATACATCTGCTTGTAATCTGACACCGTCCAGTGTTTGGGGCAAAGGTGAATATAAACAGTGGAAGGAGATCAAATTCAATGTGTATCAATGGAACCAAAGTGAATTCCATCTGCTCGGGTAAACCTCCACATTCTCCCTCAGTGAAGCACAAAATAAATTAGAATGCATCAAATTATTGCCTCTGAAAACTGAAGGCACTTGAGGATGTATTGGAATATGGTAAAAAGAATTGAGAACATCTAGGAAGACCTATTTTAGAGGGTGTTATTCATTACTGTTGGGCTTTGCAGTTCATTCTGATTTGGCCTCGTGTTTCTGAAGGCAGCTTTCGAGTTATGCAAGTAAATCAATATAGTGGGTTCACGCTTTTACATTGGCCATGTGACCCTTAATCCTTAATGTGCGCCAACACAGTTTGGTGAAGCGATGTGGTCAAACTGGGCGGAATGAGGGGCTGTCTTACCGCCCCACGGTTAAAATACAAAAACACTTTTCAACCCACTCCACTCTCCCCAACGAACCTCCTGCAATCCGCCAGCAGCCTGCCAACAAAACACAAATCAGGTTGAAAGGTACAATTGAATCCGGAAGGACACAGCACTGATTTGGAAAATAAATAAACAAACTGCCCTGGTGTGCAAAATTTAAATAATCTTTTAAGCTTGCAGAGGGGCGAAACATTATTTTGACATATGGCCTGTAAGGGGAGGGAAGCATTCTCTGAACTGCCGCTTGCTCTCTCTCTCTCTCTCTCCACATCTGTGGCGCACAGCCCCAGGTTACATTTTGATGGTTTGTCCTCTGCCTCTTTGTTGCACATGTGTAAACTTTAAATTGCTCCGTCCTTTCGTCCGCCTTGTTGGTACTCTCTCTCTCTCTCCCCACTCTTTTGTAAACGATTGGCCAAAGCATGTGGAAGCATTTCTGCCCCTCTCTAACATAACGGCCGTTGACAAGTTCCAAAGCTTAGTGTGTCTGTGTGTGTGTCCGTCTTCGACCCCTCTTCCCACCCCAGGGGCTGTGAATTTATTATAAATAAACCGCTCCTTGTTTGAACAATAGTGCGCATTCTGTCAAAAGACTTGAATGAGTGGAATGCTCCAAATGGTCACCTATTAAAAAGGTGAAGGGCACCCGGAACTACCGCTATCGGATCATTTACATGACTATCCTTTCTTTATATCCGGTGAGACGAGCGCTGGTGTGAATCCTATTTAGTCTGCGGTCCTACAACTACTTTTAGCTGATTACCTTCCTAAGAGTGACCTTTCCAAATGAGCTAGACAGGGGCAGAGATTTGTTTTATCAGCCATCATGTGCCATTGATTAGTGTAAACCGAAATACCTTTTTTTTTTGTAAACACCCAGATCGTTTTTCTAAGTTTTTTTTTGTTGAAAGTGAAGATGACAAAATGAGGTCAGCTGTACATCTTTGAGACGATGCTCGATTGGAATATCTATCGCTTTAACTTTTCGCAAGGTCTCGAGTGTTTATATCTTCAGATGACACTGCGCCGACTGAAAGTCAAATTCTATCTCGCTCAGTTAACAATAAATAAACAGCAGTTAAACCTTCCTGCAAAACAAAGCTTTTCCTGGGGAACTGCCGGGAACACACAACCGGTCACAGGGATCATAAAATTGAGGCATTTCCATAATACAACGCCCTGGTTTAAATATAATCCGTAACGCAGATAGGAAAGTGTGTTGAAATATATATATATACTCCTGAGTGTTATGGGTTGTTTCATCCGAGGCCGGTCCTTCACGGTTTAGGATCGTCGTGGTTGCAGTTTTGAAATTTAATGCACTCAGCATCCCTTTCACCTTTCAAATCGCGAACGGTTTCAAAAGCCAGTCTCCCCATTACTGTGTAATGAGTGAGATGCCACGTGTAAAGATTCCGTAGAAATTTAATTGCAACCATTATACACGGAAAATTCATAGACGCTCGGGCAAGCAGGGTACCTGAACATTCAAAACACACTTCCGCAATCGTATGAAGATAAAAGCCATTCTCATGTTTGCTTTTTAAAAATAAACCCTAGCAGTGACATATATATGAACATGGGGCAGTGGAGGCAGGTTATCAATCGGACTTTGTTCTGGAGGGTTTGGATACGGGCGAGTATGAATACAGGAGAGTGACCAATGCTTGTGCTGCGGTAAAACGTTATTATCTTTGGGGGGGGGGGGGGGGGGGGGGAATCTGCCACTTCAGTTTGTCTTTGTACTTCAAAAATACCCACTCCTACCGAATCGACCGGGAGAAGAAGTCTAGAGGCTAATTCTCTCGCGGGGAGGCGGGGTGGCAGAAGGATGGGAAGGGATGGTATGGGATGGGGGTGGGAGAGGGGGGGGAGGAGGGATGGGATGTGGGGGGGGAGGGTCATTCTAACTGACCAATACAGGAGGTGCCACCCCTTCCTCTCTCTCCATCTGCAAGTAGCAATGGACCACCCACAGGACGACACTTGAATAAGCCTTACCGCCAGTAATTAAAGAAATGCCCAGAGATGGGTCTGACTTATTAACCATAAAAGAAAGCAACTCTCCCCCCCGCCACCCCTACCACCTTAGACACACAGAGTATGGGAAGAGTAACATCTCGGGTAGCTGATGTGTAAATGTAACAGTTATTGTTGGATACAGATGCCATTGTACCTGGATATTGTCCATTTCCTGAGATATATATAGAAAGTAACATCCTTTTTCTATTAAAAGAGGAGGGCGATATATATATAGAAAGAAACATCCTATTTCTATGAAAATCCAGCCTTATATCCAACCCACGTGGAGAGGAAAATAATCCAACAATAAAATAAAAGTTGCAACTTTGAGGGCGCGCTCTTGCCCATTGTTACATCACAGGTTGCCCCGGGAGACGGGGGGAGGGGGCGGGGCTATGGGGCACCCCCACCCACCCTCGCCGCCCCCTTCCCCCCTCCCCCCCGGAGGCCACGCCCCTTCCCGGCGGCGGGGAGAAAGGGGGCGGGGCCCAGGCGGGGAGAAGGGGGAGGGGGTTCAGGCCGGGTCATGAGGAGCCACTCGGCCGGGCTGCCCCTTCCCTCTCTCCCTGCCTGCCTGCCGCCCGCCCGCCACTGACGATCCTCTCGCTTCTATTTTCCCCCCCCCCCCAACCCCCCGCCCCCCCTTTTACTCCCCTCCCCTGTGTGCATCCCCCCACCTCTGCTTGAGCGGGCCGCCCTTCCTTCTCGCCTTGGCTGGGACTGGAAGCTCATGGAGGCGGACGCTAACCAAGCCAACTCGGTGCTCAGTGCAGACTCTCAGCACGATCCCTGGTACAGGAGCTCAAATCCAATTCATTTTTAAAATATAAATTCAGCTTTCTGAAAAGAGAAAAATAACGAAAAAAAAATACATTTGCTTGTTAATGTTGAGAGGAAAAGAAGAAAAAAAATAGCTAATCTCCTCAGATTTTAAACTGTAGTGTTGACTTTCTGGGAAAAAAAGGTGCTTTGGGTTAACGGCCCAACTTACTTTTTTTTCTTTTTAAATGTGTGTGTGAGGTGCCAACATGGCCGAATCCCATGTCTGAGTTCTGTCTTTGTCTTTTTTTTCCCCTCTCTCTCTTCATATTTTTTTAGCAAAATGTTCGTCGGGGGACTGAGCTGGCAAACCACGCAAGGTAAGGCAGGTCCTGATACACCTCCCAACTTTTTTTTTAAAATATAAAAAAAAACTTCTGCTGAAATTCAATCCAAATACTTACTGTGTGCGATTATTATTTTTTTTAAAATTCTCTCTTGGTGTGCGTATATACATCGTTGTGATTGCATTCTGAAACCTTGTAGCTTTTAGTATTGAGCAGGAATCACACTCTCTGCCTTTGACAGACGGGTGTTTGTGTGTGTGTCAGTCTAGCAATTTTTAAAATTTAATCTGGGGATCCCTAGTGCATCTATACGTAGTTTTTTAAAATTTTGAATTGAATTGTAAATAGTTTTTTTTGAGGTGTTCTCACAAGGTCTGCTTTGCTCTTATTTATTTATTTTTCTATTCCCCCCCCCCCTCCCTGCTCTAACAGAAGGTCTTAAGGAATATTTCTGTAAATTTGGAGATGTGAAGGAGTGCATGGTGATGCGGGATCCTGTTACAAAACGGTCAAGGTGAGGGAGCTGACTATCTTGCCTTACTTGCTACTTGGAAACACTGTTTCTTCGCAAACTTCGGGGAATGTTTAATTTTGGTGTTCTAAAATAGGTGATTGTTACACGATGTATCTTTTTATTGATCCTTGTAGAAGACTTTTAAAAAAAAATTGTGGATTGCTCCCTTTCTATTTTTTTTCTCTGCTTTTTTCAGAGGGTTCGGATTTGTCACTTTTGTTGACCAAACGGGCGTAGATAAAGTTCTCGCACAACCGAGGCATGAGCTAGATTCTAAGACGGTAGGTCACTTTGTGTTTTCAATTCTCTCCCCCCCCCCCCCCCCCCCTCTTCAAATGAAATGCAAGTAATTTTCATATAGTTGTGTAAGTAAGATTGATGCACAGTAGCACAGATTGCTGGTACACAACAGAGATGGCCACAGACACAGGGCAGGTTTCTGAGATTTACATAGCCCCCCCCCCCTCCTTTTTTTCCTCTCATTCTTGAGTCTTGCAAAGACGAGAGACACTGAGCCCCACGTCATGTGTTTGCTTTACAATCCACGCATGTTTGTCCCAAGTTTCCCACACTGAGAGATCCAGCTGGTTAAATAGTACAGTGTGTAAAATCCAGAAAGGGAGAGAGAGAAACTTAGGATTGGGAGGGAGGGGGGGGCGGTGGGGGGTGTTGGAGAGAAAGAAAGAAGAGTGCCTGAGCGTTCCCACGGCGATCGTTGGCAAGGCAACAGGGGCTGCTGGCGGGGGGGGGGGGGGGGGGAGTGGGAATCTTAAATAGGTCAGCATTCATTCATCAGACCAGTACTTAGTGATATTAACAAGATGACCGACTTTCTTGGACTGGGAGGGGAATGGAAACCTGTTTCCTTTTGTAAAGACCTGTTTATTAGGGATCTGTGAAGTGCTATCATGACTCCAGCGCAGGGATTTATTTCATTTTTATTGTGTTGTACAGGTTTTTTTTATCAGGATGCAGGGCAAGGTCTGTGTGTAGCAGGGATGATTAAACTGGGACTGGAGATTGTCTCCTGGCAGCAAGTAGATCAGTGCGGAATGCCCAATAGGGTGGATTTGGAGTGCATTTGTGATTTAGTTTCTGTCTTTCTCTTCCCCAGGTCACATTCTCCCCCCTTTCTTTCACACCGTGTTTTACACTCTTATTCACTAATCTACTTAGTGACGGCCTTGCTTCTAAATCGGCTCAACGGTTCACTGCTTTTTCAGTTTATTGAGGATGACCCGTCGAGGTGATTGGGAGGGGGTGGGGAGTGGTAAGAAGGATATTACAAATTCTATCCCTTTATCATCTGTTTTCCTTTTCCTGAGTATTATGGTTTCTGGGCCAGTTATCTCACATTTTTCTGTGTTAATAAAGATCAGAGAATTCATTGGCCTTCCAGAGTGGACTATTGCGTAGAACGATGCCTATAGGATAGCAGTGTCAAACTGATATGTGTAGTATATAGACCATGAGATGATACAATGCAGAAGGAGGCCATTTGGCCCACTGCGCCTACGTCACTCTTTGAAAGAGCTATTCGTATTGTCCCACACCCTGTCCTTTTCCTTTTTTCCAAGAAATATTTCCTTTTCCAAGAAATATTTCCTTTTCCAAGAATAGGTTCAATTCTCTATCCACTTCCAGCAGCCTTTCAGATCATCACAACTGAGGCCACTTGTTCACTCGCTCTGACCTGCCCTGCCAAGGCAGATGCCAGCCATCATCAAGTATTTTGCCCAAGTAACAATTCTTCATGTGTGAGCTGGGTTGTTGAATGACAGATGACATTTATATGACGTCCTCATCCACAGACATGTGCTTTCCAACTGGGCTTCCAAGGTAATCATTAGGATCTTGAGACTTTCTGGTATCCTCTCTTTCTGGCCCGGGTACTTGATTTTAATTGTTTGCTATCAAGTTACTTGGGCTAGGCCACCGAATCTGAGTTCAGTTTAACTCAGCAGTGACCACCTTGGTGGATCCACGAATAAACTAGTTTTAGTTCTGGTAGAAAATCAACTTGAGCATAGCAGTTACTAAGTTGCCAGAAAAAAAGTAAGGCTTGTGTTCAGCTAGGGAAAGTTAACTGTTAAGGAGGACTTGTGATGAGTTACTGGGTTGTGCCAGAAGGCAGTGAAACATGGTAGTACTGACATGACCTGTGACAAGGTCCTGGACTCAGCCTTGTGCCTAGAGTTAGTGTGAGAACCCAGGAAATGAAAAATAAATTTGTAAGCTTTGTGTTTAGTTTCCCCTCCACTGACTGCTTACTAGGATATGGTTCCTCCATCACTAGGTGACCTTCAGTGGTTCATTCAATGGGGAATGTTTATGCATATTTTTTGAAGATGCATGCAAGTGGACTTGTTGCCTATGGGGTGCTTTCTGACGGTGTTGCTGATAAAACAGTATTTATCGTCCTTGAGAAGATGGTAGTGATCTGTTACCTTGTACTATTTTGCAGTCTGTGGTGTAGGTACACCCACATCACTATTAGGTAGGAAGGCATAGGGGCTACGCGGTGGCACAGTGGCTAGCACTGCTGCTCATAGCATCAGGGACCCGGGTTCAATTCTGGCCTTCGGTCACTGTGTGGAGTCTGCGCGTTCTCCCCGTGTCTGCATGGGTTGTCTCTGGGTGCTCTGTTTTCCTCCCACAGTCCAAAGATGGGTGGGTAAGATGACAGGACATGAAGGGGCAATTTTAGCATGGCCAAAGATGTGTAGGTTAGCGGGGATTAGCAAGGTAAATACATGGGGATAGGGTTTGGGTGGGATGCTCTGACAGAGCCGGTGCAGACTCATGGGCCAAATGGCCTGTTTCTGCACTGTAAGGTTTCTATGATTCTATTTTGACCTGGCAACATTGAAGAGATGGTGACATACTTCCAAGGCCGAAGATGAAACTTGGAAGCAGTACAAACTGTGAGACAGACAGTGTAGAACTTCAAAAAGAGAAAGACAAGGTGGAGTGGGCAGTTGGGTGGTAGAGGAAGTTCACTGCGGAGAAGTGAGGTGATGCATCTTTTAGTAGGAGGAACATGGAGAAACAATATTAAATATGGGGTAAAATTCTGAATGGTGTGCTGGAGCAGAGGGACCTGGGTGTATATATGCAGATATCATTGAAGGTGGCAGGACAGGTGGAGAGAGAAGTTAATAAAGCATATAGTATTCTGGGCTTTATCAATAGGGGCATAGAGTACAAGAGCAAGGAGGTTATACTGAATTTATACAAGACACTAGTTAGACCTCAGCTGGAATATTGTGTTCAGCTCTGAGCGTCACACTGTAAGAAGGACGTGAATGCATTGGAGAGAGTGCAGAGGACGTTTACAAGAATGGTTCTGGAGATGAGAAACTTCAGTTATGAGAATAGATTGGGACTGTTCTCCTTGGAAGGAAGGCGGAGAGGAGATTTGATAGAGATGTTCAAAATCTTGAAGGGGCTGGACAGAGTAGATCAGGAGAAACTTGCCGCTCGTAAAAGGATGAAGAATGAGAGGGCACAGATTTAAGCTGATTTGCAAAAGAAGCAAATGTAATGCGAGAAAAAACTTTTTCTCTCAGCGAGTGGTTCGAGCCTGGAATGCACTGCCTGGAAGTGTGATGGCAGCAGATTCAATTGAGACATTCAAGAGGGCGTTAGATGATTACTTGAATAGAAACAAAAGGCAGGGGAATGACACTAAGCCATAATGCTCATTTGAAGGCCCGGTGCAGACATGATGGACCAAATGGCCTCCTTCTGCAGCGTACTGGTTCTGTGATGTGTGACTTGAAGATGGCGTTCCCATCTGTCTACTTGTCGTTATTCTTCTGGGTGTGGGAGATATTATCAAAGAAGCCTTGGTGAGCCTTGGTGCACTTAGCAGACTTGATGTGCCGGTGGTTGAGGAAGTGGATATTTAAGCTAATGGATGGGTTGCCAGTGAAATGGGCTTTGTTCTGGGTGGTGGTGTTGCAGCTGTACGCATTCCGGCAAGTGGCGAGTGTTTCATCACATTGCTGACTTGCACCTTGGTGGCAGAGAGATAGTGAGTCAGGCACAGCAGAATATCCAGCCTCACGCCTGCTAGTAGCCATTGGTATTCATGTGGCTGATCCTGTTGAGTTTCTGATCTGTGCTGACCCCAAGGTATTTTTGATGGTGGGGTGGGTGATTGGCAGTGGTAATACTAGAATGTCAATAGGGTGGTGGCACGACTCTCTGCCTGACATCTTTTGTGGTGTGAATGCTACTTGCCAATTATTTAGCCGAAACCTGGATGGGTTCAGGTGCATTTTGTATCAGTGGAGATGGTGGTGTAGTGGTATTGTCACTGGATTAGTAATCCAGAAGCCCAGGCTAATGGCCTGGGGGACAGGGGTTCATAGAATTATAGAGTGATTACAGCTCACACGAAGGCTATTCAGCCTGTCATGTTTTGCTGGCTGTCTGTAAGAGCAATTCATCCAGAGATTCTCCCATGTTTTTTTTCCCCATAGCCCTGCAATTTTTCCTCTGACAATGAACCAATTCCCTCCAGAATTCCAGAGGAAATTGGATCATTATCTGAAAAAGAAAATTTGCAAGGCTATGACAAATCCCACCACGATAGCTGATGGAACTCAGTTAATAACTCAATAATGAAACTGGTGACCGTGATATCGTGAATTGTTGCAAAAACCCATCTGCTTCTCTAATGTTCCTTAAGGAAGCAAACATGCCATCCTTACCTGGTCTGGCCTACGTGTGGAAGTTCAATCATTGAGCACGTACAAGACCGAAATTTCTGGATACCATTGACATCTAGGCAAATGGAGATAGTGGGGAAAAATAGTGTAGAGGTAGATGATCAGTCGTAATCTGTTTGAGTGTCAAAACAGGCTCAACAGGCTGAATGGCCTACTGCTCCTCCTGCTCCTATGTGACTCCACACCCACAGCAATGTGGTTAATAGCCTCTGAAATGGCCTAGTAAGCCTCTCAGTTCAAAGGGAATTAGGGATGGGCACAGAATGCCAGCTAGCCTTGCTCTGACGTGGATTCTCTACTCTTTGTTGAAACTCTGGCTTAATGGAGGAAACACAGTAAGAGTTTTAACAACACCAGGTTAAAGTCCAACAAGTTTATTTGGTAGAAAATGCCATTAGCTTTCAGAGCGCTGCTCCTTCGTCAGATGGAGTGGAGATCTGCTCTCAAACAGGGCATACAGAGACACAAAATCAAGTTACAGAATACTGATTAGAATGCAAATCTCTACAGCCAACCAGGTCTTAAAGGTACAGACAATGTGAGTGGAGATAGCATTAAGCACAGGTTAAAGAGATGTGCATTGTCTCCAGACAGGACAGCCAGTGAGATTCCGCAAGTCCACAGCCAATGGCATTTGCTACCAAATAAACCTGTTGGACTTTAACCTGGTGTTGTTAAAACTCTTACTGTGTTTACCCCAGTCCAACGCCGGCATCTCCACATTAATGGAGGAATGCATTATGGTAGCACAGTGGTAATGTTACTAATCTACTGAGAGGTTTGGATAAATGCTCCTGAGACATGAATTCAGATCTCAACATAGTAGCTGGAGAAATTTAAATTCAATTGATTAATGCGCCTAGAATGAAATGCCAGTCTCTTTATATAGTTATGAAAACTCCCGGATTGATGCAAAAACTCATCTGCTTCACTGATGTCCTTCAGGAGAGGAAATCTGCTGTCCTAAACTGATCTGACCTACATGTGACTCCAGTACCACGGCAATGTGGTTGACTCTCCTGAAATGGCCTAGTGAGCCTCTCAGTTCAAGGGCAACTAGGGTTGGGGAACAAATGTTGACCTTGCCAGTGGCATTCGCATCCCAAGAACGAAAATAACTCGCAGGTATTCATTGTTGAGTAGCTAGATCTGTTAATTACATTTAGTAAGGTGGTATTGCCACACTGCACAATAGAGAATCTTTAATGTGAAGCCAGGGCCTCCATAAGTACTGTGTTCTGGTCACTTCTACCAGTGCAGTCATTGACAGATGGATCTGGGATAGTTGGATGACTGATGATAAAGTCAAGCAATTTTTCTCCTTGTGTTGCTTCTCTCATCCGTCCTTCAGGGCTCAGCCTGTTTGGTCAGTGGTGGGACTGTTGAGCCATTCTCAGTGATGGGCATTGAAGTCCCTGCTCAGGATACACTCAGGCATTTGACAGGAAGGAATATTGATTCATCAGCTTAAGAGAGGTGGGGTAGATGGGAATCAGCATGAGGTTTCTGTGGCTATGGGGCTTCATGTATATAGAGTCGGTGTTGAGGCTCCCGAAACCACTTCAGCCTCACTAAACCACTGTCCCTCCACCTCATTGAATGTCCACACAGCCATTCCCTTGCAACAGGGGAGCCCTGTTCAACTCTCTCTTCCCTGTCATTTGTAATCCCACCATGAACTCAGTGTAGACTTGGGACAGCTCTCCACACCACCTGATGATATATGAGGAAAAAAACAGTCAAAGGGAAAAATAATGCATCGTCTTGGCTGAAGTGGCAACATGAGTTGTATTTCACTGCGTCAGGATCATCAGTGTGTTGCATCTGGATTAATTTTCATATGACTTATAGAGCATCGATAAATTGTATTGCAACTGACCTAAACCTGAGGCTACAAAAATGGCGCAGTGTGTATCAATGGAAGTCGACGTGAGCCTTTGTTTGCTTGATAATGAAGTGACCTGGAATGATCTGTGGAATTGTTTTGAAAATCTCTGCATGATTATTTTAAAATGTAGATGTATGTTTGTATTTTCTGTGGGCTGGTGGGTATTGAAATTGTTTAGCATTTAAAAAAAATAACAAATGTTACATAAACGTTCATTGATTCACTCTATCTGATACCAGAGCCAGTTTAATGATTAGGCTGTCCAATGACTGGGGGTTGGATTAGGAGGAGAAGTGCAGATTGAGCCTTTAGACACCTTGCACTTCTATTCCTCCTCATCCTGAATGGTGGAGGCTGCAATGCAGACCTTTTCCTCCACTTGAGATCTTATTAAATCAACATTTTGAACCTTCCAGAGACCTGTTTGTAGTCCGTTGTGCACGGCAATCCAGTTTGAATTAAGATTATGGAGGCAAATCGAAGACTCTGTCCTATAGCCTTGCAGCTGTGTGAGGTCCCTGGTTCAACCCAAGGTCAATGCTGAGTTTGGAGATCTTGGGATTTGGGGAGAGTCTTGTAGATTCTACAGTCGGCCACAGCATTCCTAGGTTGCGGGGGGTGGGGGCGGAGGGGAAAGTGGGGTGGGAAGCAATCGGCTTCTGTTTGCTCTGTTGCATCCTCTACTGGACACTTGGTGAGAACAGGATTAGGAAGATTTGTGCCATCCTTTGGATCTTTGAGGCTCACACACAAATAATGGCCTTGGGTGAAGTACCGTCTATGGAACCGTCCTTCAGTAAAAGACTCAAAGATTTTGGAAACTGGGGTGGGGGGAATGTTCAGGGGGTTACCCTAATTGTATTTTTAAAACCCAATTCTTACATGTTTGTAAGAAACGTAGATACAATATGGATTTCCATTGATTAAAAATTGGTAGATTCATCTGACTCAGATTCTGCCCTTTTAATAGGATCTAATCTCCTTTCTGTTTGACCTACAAAAGCTATTTTTACATTGAAACCATTCTATTGAACAGTTCTTTTTCAGCACACCCAGATTTCTGTTTCATACGATTGTGTTTAAAGACAATTGTAAGCTTGTTGTTTCACTAGCACAGTTCAGGATTCCAGGAGAAATCTATCTAGTTATCCAACAATTGATTCTTTGAGAATTTGTAGACCTGAGTGCCAGACTTTTATCGGTCCACAAACTACCGGGCACGGCACCAGTATAAAACCAGAACAGTGCCAATCCTGGCAACCGCAACTTCCTAGTTTTTAAGGTGAAATGGCTTCAGGGACGATGGGCTCTCCTGGGTATTTTGACCAGTTCTTTGTGCCTATGGTAACACAGTGAAAGCTAATAAATAGTTTCTTCATCCAAAGGAAAAAATAAATCCTATTTCAAATGCCAGGAGCTCAAAATCTGTTGGTTTTAACGAGCTGAGCTTAACAGTAATCAGCGAGACCTCCACCTAAGTTTGAGATAGCAGATTGCTTTTGTTTTGCTGATGAGGCATTGCAGGCATAAAGGCTTTTTTAATTTAATTTTGAGATTTAAAAAAAAAAGTGTGTCCGTTACTGAATGTGATGCAAACTGGTTTAGCTTCGGCACTTTCTCGGACTTTTTGCTGCTACCGTTGTGTCATTTCATTAACTCTTGACCATCCCAAGGCTCACTACACATTGTCAAGATTGCATTGTGGGACAACACGCAGGACAGACATTTAATATTTTGGAAAATTTGCTGCTTTACATCCTGACTCTTAACACGCTGCTGTCTTACTTTGCCCACGAGCTGACTCGCCCAAGTGATTTCACTTCATGCGCAAGCCCAGGCAGTGGGTGTCTGCCGAATCCTGCCCTTTGTTCTCACTTAATGTCCACACTTGTGCAGTGGTCAGCAGAGAGTGGACAGCAGCAGAAGCATGGGTTGACTCATACTTGACTACTTTTTGGTTGCGGGGGGGGGTGTGTACCTTAAAATTGGAGACAAGCCATTCAGAAGTGAAATTAGGCATCACTTCTTCACACGTGAGAGTTGGGGAAATCTTGTTCAACTTTCTCTTCAACCCTGCCCCTCCCAAAGGACGCTGTGTCAATTGGAGCATTGAGATTGATAGTGTTATTAGGTAATAGATTTGAAGCAAAGCTGGGTAAATTGAGCTGAGGTATATATTAGCTAGTAACTCATTTAGGGTGTCTCAAGTTTTTTGCTTTTGTGATACCCCTACCCTCTTATAAAATTCCTACTGATCCCCCGGAATACAACACTTTTTTTT
The DNA here is from genome assembly GCF_964213995.1 of Mustelus asterias. Lineage (NCBI taxonomy): Eukaryota > Metazoa > Chordata > Chondrichthyes > Carcharhiniformes > Triakidae > Mustelus > Mustelus asterias. The sequence continues at coordinate 196,889 of NW_027590550.1, forward strand.
CCCTCTGTGCAAGATAGAATTCCTACAGTGCAGAAGAAGGCCATTCGACCCATTGAGTCTGCACCGACTCTCTTGACAGGGCATCTTACACAGGCCCTCTCCCTGTAACTCCACCTATTTACCCCACTAATCCCCCTAACATACACATCTTTGGACACTAAGGGGCAATTTACCACGGCCAATCAACCTAGACTGCACATCTTTAGACTGTGGGAGGAAACCGGAGTGCCTGGAGGAAACCCACGCAGACACGGGGAGAACGTGCAGACAGTCACCCAAGGCTGGATTTGAACCCGGGTCAGTGGCGCTGTGAGGCAGCAGTGCTAATCATTGTGCCACCGTGCCGCTCAAAATTTAGTTCGATAATTAAACATGTGTATTTATTACTTTATTCCCATAAATTGACTGGATAGTTGTTTGCATAATCTCCAGTGCAGTACCGAGGGAGCGCTGCATCGAGAAGGGTTGGGAACTCGAGGTTAGAGGTGAATGACCAGCTTCACCAACTTAAAAAGCCTTTCTCAGTATTGCACCATTGAGCATTGAGAGATGTTCCTCTTTTACAGATACTCAATTTTGTAGGCTTCAATGCCTTAGGGCCCGCTTAACCTAAGGTAGTTGGCAATTCAGGAAATAATCTTCAGATAATACATAAGTGTCAGGGTATTCAACAAATTATTTTCATGTGTGTGAAAGAATCTCGCAATGCTTGTGATATTTAGTTATATTTTTGAATGATGAAATCAAAAATATGCAAAGTTAAGTTTATTTATTATACAGGTTTAAAATCTAATCATGCACCCACTATAATCTATATAACTGGAAATTTTGATGTAACTTTTTTTTAACCATCGTCAAGTCAGGCAGACTAACACAGGATGTGAACTGAACCAGGCCCTAAACCCCATATTATTGGTAACCCATTGGAGTGAGTGGGTGTGAAGAGGAAGCTTTCCTTTGGTGACTCCATTTTTACTGTTGGTTATTCATTAGTGGTTGCTGTTCCTTATTGAATCATAGAATCCCTACAGAAGAGGGCCTTTCGGCCCATCGAGTGTGCATCGACTCTGACAGAGTATCTTACCCAGGCTCTCTTTCCCGCACACTCCTCCCCCCCTCCCTCCCCCCCCGCCCCACCCTATTTACCCACTCCTTTACCATGACTAATAACTCCCCCACAGCTTTCCCATGGCTAATCCATCTAACCAACACATTTTGGGACACTAAAGGGGCAATTTAGCATAGCCAATCAACCTACACATCTTTGGACTGTGGGAGGAAACCGAAGCACCTGGAGGAAAATAGCGCACAGACACTGGGAGAACGTGCAAACTCCGCATAGACAGTCACCCAAATTGGGAATCGAACCCGGTCCCTAGAGCTGTGAGGCAGCTGTGCTGCCCATGAATTAAGGAAATTACTATCTTTTGGATGCTGCTGGTGATAACCTCGGTAAACTCCCATTCCTAGTGTCCTCTTTCTGCCCTGATTGTCCTGCCTCGCTGTGTCTGAAGCACGATGCCATCCATTAATTTGACCCTACTTCATTGTGCTCGGCTCTGTACAAAATGCCAACCAGATTGCCCACAAGCAACTTGGCAGTGTGCGGTAGGCAAAGGTTATTGGTTAGAAGCACAGTAATTTGAAAGAACAGATGAATCTAGAGTTTCTATTGGTTATTCTTGGCACGCCTCATTAGACAATAGCTGGGGGACCATGGACCCTTATTCTCCGATTCCATTAGATTAGGGTTTCTTGAACAAGCTCGAGAGACTGAATAGCCTGCTCTTGTGTCTGAGACCAGCTGTAGTGTCCCATTTTAGACCTACTGAGGTCAGCTAACTCGCTACAAGAGTGGGGTTTGAACACATAGAACATAGAACATAGAAAGCCACAGCACAAACAGGCCCTTCGGCCCACAAGTTGCGCCGATCACATCCCCACCTCTAGGCCTATCTATAGCCCTCAATCCCATTAAATCCCATGTACTCATCCAGAAGTCTCTTAAAAGACCCCAACGAGTTTGCCTCCACCACCACCGACGTCAGCCGATTCCACTCACCCACCACCCTCTGAGTGAAAAACTTACCCCTGACATCTCCTCTGTACCTACCCCCATTTCAGCCCTTGGAAATAGCCTCCGAGAGTCTACCCTATCCAGACCTCTCAACATCTTGTAAACCTCTATCAGGTCACCTCTCATCCTTCGTCTCTCCAGGGAGAAGAGACCAAGCTCCCTCAACCTATCCTCATAAGGCATGCCCCCCAATCCAGGCAACATCCTTGTAAATCTCCTCTGCACCCTTTCAATGGCTTCAACATCTTTCCTGTAATGAGGTGACCAGAACTGCGCGCAGTACTCCAAGTGGGGTCTAACCAGGGTCCTATAAAGCTGCAGCATTATCTCCCGACTCCTAAACTCAATCCCTCGATTAATGAAGGCCAGTACGCCGTACGCCTTCTTGACCGCATCCTCCACCTGCGAGGCCGATTTAAGAGTCCTATGGACCCGGACCCCAAGGTCCTTCTGATCCTCTACACTGCTAAGAATGGTACCCTTCATATTATACTGCTGCTTCATCCCATTGGATCTGCCAAAATGGATCACCACACACTTATCCGGGTTGAAGTCCATCTGCCACTTCTCCGCCCAGTCTTGCATTCTATCTATGTCTCGCTGCAACTTCTGACATCCCTCCAAACTATCCACAACACCACCTACCTTGATGTCGTCAGCAAACTTACCAACCCATCCCTCCACTTCCTCATCCAGGTCATTTATGAAAATGACAAACAGCAAGGGTCTGTTTGAGCAAGTCATGGAAAATAAAGTCAGGCAGGTTTATGTTCCAGGTCACTGTAGACACAACTGAAAGTGGATGTCCCTCGCAGCCCCTTCAAATACTGACCTTTTAAGCGCGCAAGTCTTGTCAGGAATTTCTCACTTCTGACTAAGAAATTCCTGACTGGAGACTTGAGGAATGCAGGAACCAGGCTCCGTGTGGAGGTGTCTCTGATTTTTGACAGGGAACACGGTGGGCCCCGTGCCTACACATTGAAAGTTCTGGTGAGATGGCTTGACTTGTGGGAACATCGTGAGACACTGTTTTTCCCTGAACTGACGTACATACAAACTGTTTGGCAGGTTATTTTTGAATTAAATATGTTCATTGAGTCATTCTGTCTGGTACCAAGAGCAAGTTGAATAAATAGGTTGTCCGGCAACTATTACACTCTGCAGCTGGTTGTGAATATAGAAAGTTGTTTCATGGAAAAGAAAGTTGAGATAATCCATGGCTTGTCCTTCCTCTCTTGACGAAGCAGAATCTTGATAGGAAGACGTAAAATTCTGTAGATGCGCCTCAACTAGCTGGCAGCTGCTGAGTATTGAATTCTGGCTCATAAGAGGCCAGGATCAAATCAGATAGGCCTCTTGCCCATGGAGCTATTTTAAAAATACCAGTGGATTTCCTGTATTGCCCGAATCACGGGGCAGTATGTGGTGTTATATAACAGCACAGGGTCCTTTTGTTGTTTAGCCATAAGCACAGACACGGGGAGAACTTATCGTATTGATTTGATAAATCCAGCTGCAAGTTTTCTTTGCTAGTTCAGAATAAAACCCTGACCCTTTTTCCTGGTTGTTTCAGGACCAGCTCCCTGTGATTAGGGATCCACATTGCTTTGATTGCAACTAAGTAATGACCCACTGTCACTTCATTTGCCAACCCCTGCCTCCCCATGCCCTGTATCCTCACATCAACATATCTGTGATCGAAAAGTCATTTGATGCAGAGGTGGCTTCTTGGGATATCCCATGCCAACAGTTTGACACTGGGCATTGGTGTCGAGTGTTCTTCATCCACTGAAGCCCTCTGCATTTCCAACCCTCATCAAAAAGCAAGACTTTAGTAGTGTCATTACAGCTTGCAAATGTATAGTGCCTTAATCTTGTACAGTGTCCCAAGCTGCCTCAGAATAAGACTTGACATTGAGCCAAGCCACAAAAAAGTAGGGCAGGTAACTTAAAATCTTTATTAAAGAGGTAGATTTTAAGGAGGATTTTTAAATAGGAGAGGGGAGAGGTGGAGGGAGAGGATTTCAGAACTTGGGGCCAAGGCAGCTGAGTGCTTGGCCATGAATGGGAATTGATGGGGTGGGTGGTGAACAAGGCATGCTATATTAGCAGTGGCTGTAGGGTTATGGTATCTACTGCATGTAACTGGATAGGAGAGCATGCCTGCCATGCACAGTGATGTGGCTGTAAGTGCAATATTTGCGGGAGTGAAAATGAGAGAACGGAGCTCCTGCACGCATGTAATTTGCAGCAAGACTGTTGAAGAATGAAGGTCAGTGGCGATGCACCCATCTTGGAGAATTTTTCCGATGGATTGATGTGCCAATTCCATGAAGGCTGATGTGACTCATTCCAGTTGATGTAGTTTTGGAACTTTGCATGGATTGAGGGAAGTGGTGGGTGGACAGTGGCTGGTGTCGATCATTACTCATGTTTCATTCTTTGTATCATCCAACCCAATCCCAGTTGGTATTATGCACTCACTCACAGCAACAGTGAGAGCCTCTACACATCCTCAACTAAGGAGCAGAGTGTATGTATATAAGTGATTGAGAGAAAAGTATATATATGGGTGGCACGGTAGCACAGTGGTTAGCACTGCTGCTTCACAGCTCCAGGGTCCCGGGTTCGATTCCCGGCTCGGGTCACTGTCTGTGTGGAGTTTGCACATTCTCCTCGTGTCTGCGTGGGTTTCCTCCGGGTGCTCCGGTGTCCTCCCACAGTCCAAAGATGTGCGGGTTAGGTTGATTGGCCAGGTTAAAAATTGCCCCTTAGAGTCCTGGGATGTGTAGGTTAGAGGGTTAGCGGGTAAATATGTGGGAGTAAGGCCTGGGTGGGATTGTGGTCGGTGCAGACTCGATGGGCCGAATGGCCTCCTTCTGCACTGTAGGGTTTCTATGATTTCTATGATTTCTATATAAGTGGCAGAGAAAGAAAAGTTGAAAATATTGAACATTTTTGTTGCAGAGAGCAGTTGAGGCAGAGACCATTTCATTTATTTGGGGAATAGTGCATAATTATTAGAAACTGAGAAAGATGTTTAAAGTTTATTTATTAGTCACCAGCAGGCTTACACTCTCACTGCAATGAACTTACTGTGGAAACTGGGGAGTCTGTGGGATTAGCTCTGGATTGTCCCACCAAAGAACTGCCACAGACCTGAAGGGCTGAAAGGCCTTCTGGGTTTGTATGGTTACATGATTTCTACATTAAAATTCCAGACATGGAAGCCAAGGTAACATTAGTTTTAAGACTATTTAATAGTCTCTTCCCATCCACTCCACCCCATGGATGATGGAGGACCTGTTCTACGTGGCTCATGACATTCTTGGGCCGTAGGTGTCGGGTGAGGACGGTGATTTCACTACCTCAGCCTTATGATAACCTCGGCGCAACATCGAGGGCCGAAGGGCCTGTACTGCGCTGTTATGTTCTATGTTTTCACTATTAACACTCGCGTGTGACAAACCAGAGGGTACATTTGTGACATTACCTACTGGGGGAGAAAATCAGCTTCTCTGTATTCTGCATTTTAGAGGACGCTGCATTCAGCTGACATCAGGTTACATTAGCCAGGAACCGTTTTGCAATAGCTTTTTAATGGGGTCATGATTCCATTTATTTTGCTGACAGAGAGGAACTTCCATTTCTCTTGTTTTGCAGCGTGATTCTTGCAGCACCTCCCAACTGCATGTTTAATTTTTGTTGTATTTTCCTTCCATACAGATTGATCCTAAAGTGGCTTTTCCACGTCGAGCGCAACCAAAGGTAAGAGCCTTATGAGCGCTGGCTTGCTTTCTTAGTGTATGTGTATTTTTTTTTCTTCTGACCTTGTTTAGAGACTATAACGAAGGGATTGGCTGAGTGATATCACATTTCCACGTGTCCCAGTTTTCCCAACCACCAAAGGATTGTGTTGATACAACAGCTGCAGAGCACCAAGCGGGTGAAACATAGTTGTCAGGGGGTATAACTCTGATTCCCTCTCTTCTCTCCCTCTCTCTCTCTTCTCTCTCTCTCTCTCTCTCTCTCCCCCCCCCCCCCCCCCCCCCCCCCCCCTCCCACTTCTCTCTTCCTTTTTCTGTTCTGAGATGTCATCCCATTGTCACTCCATGTCTCTGAGCCTTCAATGTCCATCACCATGGGAGGCTTCACGCCTGAGGTCTGGGGGTTCCTCCAATGCCACCAAATTCTAGCCCCCCCCGCCCCCATTGATGACCTCCGCTACCAAAATGGACCCATGTGGTCTTCATTTTCTGAATTGACCACAACTTTCGTCAAGGGAACTAGTGAAGTAGGAGTGATCCAAGCGGCGCTGTGATTTAAAGACAAAAAATGTTGGAAGTGCTTGGCAGATCTGGCAGCAGCTGTGGAGTGAGAATCTGAGTTAACATTTCAGGTCAGTACTGTTGCATCACTAGCTCCACCCAGCTAGTTGGAAGAAAGACCAAAAACAGAATCCAATGTGACCAGTACTTTGACCTGGCTGAATGTTTAAACAAACCTGGTTTTCAGTGTAGTGTGTTTTGGCACATAATTGATCAATTCTTTTCCCAGTGCAGAAAGAGGTTGTTAATTTCAGCTGTAATAAGATAACAGAAGGTGAGCTGGGGAGGGGAATCCTTAAGCTTGGGCTCCATGCTAAAGGGAAAGAATTGATACCAATTAGCAGGTCAGGAATGCAATGATTAATTGAGCCAATGTGATGTCTATAAGCCTGGGTGAAGTTTCTATACCTGGTCCATTGATGGCTACTTGGTTTGAAAACCACTGCTTGACTTGTGGGTGAATGCACTGTGTGGTGAGGTGCTGAGCCTTTCTGTCTAGAGTGCTTCTTGGCTCAATAGTATAGGCTACAATAATTAGTATGTCAAAAATGGTCTGCTTTCCTGAATGCTTACAGTCGCCTGGATGGTCCATGATCATTATGCAACTTGTAGAAATCGCTCAGAAAGCATAATAAAAACACAGTTCATGGTTAAGATCATCAGATTTGAAGTTGCAGCTCAAAAGGTACATGATGTGAGCTTCTGGTTGTTGTCCAGTAAGCTCTGGTGGGCAGTTCATGGGGACAGATACCATGTGGGCACAGGTTTGTTGTCCGCTGTGATTCCTCTGACACCACGTAACCCTGAGACCAGGGTTTCTGCAATGAATTTGACAACCTCCAGTGGATGGGGAAATTCATGGTGTTTTTCAAAAGGATAGATACCCTGGCCAAGGCTGCACAGGAAGAGTGCTACTTGAGTAGGATGCGGAAGGTCCGTCAGTACTTGTGGAACTGTTCCTCCATATCAGTCAACACCTTCAGGAGTAACTAATGCGATTGGATATGTCCTGCCCCCTTTTCCCACTTCACCAATGCAGCAGAACATGGTATTTGACAGCTTAATTTAATTACAAACAGTTATTGGCACTCCCCAGTAAATATCCTCTTCCCTGGCCTGAGTTTAGTAACTGTTCATTAACTTTGTGTGACACGTAATCGAGGGGGTGTGCGGTCGGCCAGTAAAACCTGGCTTTGCAGCATGACCATTTTCCTGTTGCGTCTGCTGGTGCCCTGAGGAGTTGTGGCAGGAGTGTGGAAGAGGTCCATGAGGCATATGGAGCAGCAATATTGTAGAAAAAAAGTTTGCTCTTTCAAAGAATGATAAATATGTGAAACAACCTGCTGGGTCTATTTGGTAGAGAGCCGATCTTGGCGGTATTAGGTGGATGATAACAGGCTGGCAGCAGGTTTTGCATTGCTCCTGATTTTGCCTTTCTGGACAAAATGAAGCTGGATGGATGGATGACAAAAGTTGAGTAGGGATGAGCTTCAATTGTAAGAAAGGTCACCTTCTCACCATTGATGATTTTTGTACATTCTAATTTGTGAAACTTGCAAGCTGTAGATTTCTGAGGTTATGGAAACGCGATGTTGGTTTTAAAAGGCCCCCTGGCATTGTACTCAGTGAGAGTTGGCACTGTGTGCTATTTCATTGTAAGACTGGTTACCACTGCTTGCATTGAGACCTCGCTGACTTGGAAAGGGGCTTGCGTAATTTAATTCTCTCATTTTGTTTCCAGTCAAATTGCATTTGAGTTTGTTTGCTCTGCTGCTCTGTAGGGACCCTCTCTCTACCTTAATACGCTGGTGGCTAATTGCTGATAAGCGTTTTCGGAAGCTGCTTACAAGCTCCTTGTGACATGTCGCCCATACTAAAGTGGTGGCTTAGCTGCCACAGCTGTGTGGCTGAACACCAAGAACTTGCCACTTGATTCTTGTGCTGCGCACCAGGTAACAAAGGGGCATTTTCAATATGTCACAGTTTGTAATCCAGGGGTGGAGGGGCATAGGGGAAGTCTCTTCAAGGTTCAGGCTCATCAATTCAATAGGAAGACCAATAACATAAGACTCGAGGAACTGTACCTACCATTTTGCTCCCTCTCTATACTTCAATAACTATCTGGGTCTCTACAAAAGAGGGCAGCCAGTTTGCCTCTTGCGCCTATGCACTGTTTCACCATCGCCCTGTACAAGTTTCCCTTTCAAGTATTTATTCAATTCTGTTTTGAAAGTTACTGAATCTGCTTCCATTGTCTTTTCAGACAGTGCATTTCAGATCATAGCTCAAGGTGCAAATGATGACAATAGCATCCTTGATCTCCACACTTTTCACCAGAAACAGTTTTCAGTTGCAGTTTTTCATCAATTGGTAATAAAATTACATGTTTACTGAAGACTTTGTCATAAAAGCTACTGCTTGCTGACATCTGATGGATACTCCTGCAATAACCCAGCATGCTAGTACGTTGCGTAACCTTGCATACAAACATTGATTAGATACTATGTCCCCAAAAGCATTGTATCCCTGTTTTCCATTGGCTGTAAATTCAGCTGCCAAAGCTTCTTTACCTTTCTCCATCTTTCCTCCTTTTTAAGGCATTTTTAAAAAGCCTTTTAAAGCCTTAAACAAAAATCTCAAAGTGCGTTATGACCAATTAATTAGTTTTGTAATATAGTCACCAGGGATAGGCCATGTGGCCCTATGAGCCAGCTCCACCAGTCCATAAGGCTATGGTCTTCTACATTAACTCCACTTTCCCCTCCTAGCCCCATATTCCCTTAAAGCCTTTTATTGGTCATCCATCCCAACATCTTTGTGGCTCAGTGTCCGGTTTTGTTTGATCATGCAACCTGTCCAGGGTGCTGGGAGTGTTTTAGCATCTTAAGGATGTGACCATATAAATAACAAAACACTGGCTTCAGCCAGGGGACTGCTAGGGTTGCTGCTACATTTGCTCACTACATCCCTGGGTTAGAGAGCTGAGCATGAATTTAGATTCCTTGTAGGTTTTAGTCCACAGCCCCTGCTGGGAACGTGTATCCATGGGTGTTGCATAAGGACTGGATGGAGCACTGCCCTGGTGCCACCTGTGGTTGAACAGTGAACCAGTGCTAGGTTTGGGAGGGATGGGGTTGGCGTGACTGCTGAATCAAGGTATCCTCTCATTGATCCGATTGTGGGGACAGGGGATGTGGTCCTGAAAGAAAGGGAACTTTTTACATATCTTTCACATTCTCAAAATCTCAAAGTGCGTTACGACCAATTAATTAGTTTTGTAATATAGTCACCAGGGATAGGCCATATGGCCCTATGAGCCAGCTCCACCAGTCCATAAGGCTATGGTCTTCTACATTAACTCCACTTTCCCCTCCTAGCCCCATATTCCCTTTATCCTGAAGACTCCAATAGGCTTTGAATACTGACTGCATCCAAAGCCTGCTGGGGCAGAAAATCCCAAAGATAAGAAATCTCTCCTTCATGCAGGCAAACCCAGTGGCCAATGTGTACGCAGCTTAAAAAAATCACAAACACTGAGATCTGTTGTAATAAAAAAAGAAAATGCTGAAAAGACTCAGTAGGTTCATCAGCATCTGTGGAGAGAGAAATCAGAATTAACATTTCATGTCCGTATGACTCCCATCACATTTCTTCCCTCTTCAGTTCTGAAGAAGAGTCATACGGATTCAAAACGGTAACTCTGATTCTCTCTTCACAGATGTTGCCAGACCTGCTGAGTTTATCCAAAGTGTTCTGTTTTTATTTCAGATTTCCAGCATCCGCAGCATTTTGCTTTTCTTTAAATGTTGTTTCTTTTTTTTTTAATGGTGTTGGTTGAAGTATAAATGTAGTCCAGGACATAACTGTGTTGATTTTGAAATGGTTCCATGGGATCTTTCACATGCTGCTCCCTCAGTACTGCACTGAAATGTCGGACGAGATTGCGCTGAAGTCTCTGGAATGGGACATGAACCCATTGCCTGCAGACTAAAGTTGAAATTGGCCGACATTTTCAGAATACGATAGAAGAAGGTTGATGAGAAAAGAGGAGAGTTTGTGAACTAGGCTGAAATCTGGAGCCCCGATGTTTATTTTCACCATTAAGCCAAGGACTCCTCTGAGTCCAGTTGCACAATGTGAAGGTGACATGATGTGAGGACCTCTAAATTTAATGAGGCCTCCAGGCCGATGAGCATTATGAGACAGGTACTTCAGCAGTAGTAGATGGTGGCTTTCACAGGCTGCTGCACAGCTGCTCATGCGTAGTGTGTAGAGCTGGTGAGGGACTTGCGTTTGGACATCACGGCTGAATCTGACCCTGCCACCATTGTGCATCCACTAGTTTTGGTAGCAAGTTCTACATTTTAACACCCCGCGCTTCAGTAAATAAATTTCTGTTGAATTTCTTATTGGATTTATTTGTGACCAAGTTCTAAGTATGCTCCCTGGTTTTTGGGTCATCCCACAAATGGAAGTATCTTCTTTGCATATACACCGTTAAGCTTTTCATTATCTTAAAGACCCCATTAGGTCACCTTCTGTTTTCCAGGGAAAAGAACCTCAGCCTGAGCTAATGTTTATTACCTCGTTGTTTTGGTATCATCCTTGTAAATCTTTATTACACCTTCAGTGCTTCCAGGTGTTGTTTTTTTTTCATTCCGTGTGGTGTATAGTCTGATCCCCTTGCCTCACCTATCGGAGGCATGGATGGGTCTGGAGTCCAGGGTGTGATGGGGTTGCAGTCAGTCAAGGTAAGAAAATGAAGGGCCCAAAAGAGCAGCGTCATTGCTGTTCAAACGTGGGTCCCTCTCGGGGTGTTGGCTGGCAGAGTCCTTGCAGGGTTCCGAGATCACCTACAACATTTTAGTTATCCCTGCTGAGTGTGATCTTGGACAACCTCCTTTACAATGCATAGGAGAGAGGGCCAGCTGAGCCTACAAGCTCTGTAATATCCCACACACTGGCAACTACAACACTTGACACCAACATGAACAGTCAACATAGAGTGAACACAAAAACATAACATTGTTTCTTCCACAATAAAGGAAATGTCCCTAATTCCCCTGTAACTATCATTGCGTGTGAACCACAAAGTGTGCCAGTACTTTTAAATCTCTCCATCTAAGCTAGTCTCAACAAATAACAATGATGCACACACAAATAAGGTCAAAATATTGACGAGAGAGGTTTAAATTTGTTTTTTAAAACAAGTAACTGTTAATTCTAGTGTTGGTGGCACTGGAGTTGGGCAGCTATGATGCAGAGCCTCCCTGATTGTCCAGGAGACTAGTCCACCTGTAACTGCTGCATTGTCAGCCGATGGCAGGATTCACCACTGAAAATGTTCCCCCACCGAAGAATCACACGTCCCCTGTGCACATTGCTGACACTTTAAATTTTAATAGTGTTTGTGTGGGGAAAGTGAAAAACAAGAGAGCAGAAGCGGTGCCAACTTCTAGTTCCACTTTTGGGAACGGTGTGCTATTGACAAAATTTCACCCAAAGCGCCTGCATTTAGATAGAACCCTTCAAGACCTTGAGACACCCAAATGCGCTTTGCAGCCACTGAAGTACTTCTGAAGTGCAGGTAGGAAATGGAGCAGTCAGCTTTCACACTGTATGATCTCTCAAATGGCAATGTGATGACCAGATCATGTTTTGTGATTTTTGACTGAGGGATAAATATTTCATCAAAATCATAGAAAGTTTATGACCACAGAAGGAGGCCATTCAGCCCATTGTGTCTTTGACGGTTGATGAAGAGCTACCCAGCCTAATCTTACCTTTCAGCAGTGGGTCAGCATGGTTTTGTGGAAGGTAAATAATGTTTGTCAAATTTAACAACGTTCTTTGAGGATGTTGAACCAGTAGCTGTGGTGTATTTGGATTTGCAAAAGGCATTCAATAAGTTGCCGCATAAAAGTTTACTACAGAAGATAAGACCTCATGGTGTTTGGCCAGGAGATGAGAGAGAACTCCTGTGCACCTCTTTCGAATGGTCCCATGTGATTTTTACTGATTCTGTTTTCAAGAAGAAATTCGATATAGCTCTTGGGGCTAAAGGGATCAAAGGATTTGGGGAAAAGGGGGGATCAGGATATTGAATTTGATGATCAGCCATGATCGTAATGAATGGCAGAGCAGGCTCGAATGGCAGAACAGGCTCGAAGGGCCGAATGGCCTACCCCTTCTTGTTTCTATGTTTACGTTCACCTGAGAGCACATACTTGGTTTAACAACTCCGGAAGACAGCACTTATGACAGTGCAGCACCCGCTCAGCACACTAACCTGCAATTTATAAAGTCTCTTTAATGCAATAAAACATCCTAACGTGTCCTAGGAGTGTTATCAAAAATATTTGACTCTGAGCCATTAAAGCAGATATTAAAGACCGGTGACCAAAAGCTTGGTCAAGGGGGTTGGTTTTAAGTAGTGTCATAAAGGACAAAGAGACAGAAAGGTTAGGGAGCGAATTCCAAAGCTTTGGCTCGACTTGGCTGAAGGCACAATCACCAGTGATGGAATGATTTTAAAATCAGGGATACGCAACAGGCCAACATTGGACTACTGCACTGGGTGGCAGCTTAGATTTTGTGCTCGGGTCTCTGATTTTCTTTTATAAAAATGTGTCTTGAACACCCACCTCAGCCTCTGCATACCAGTGTAATCAGCTATTCAGTTTAACTTGGCTCCTCTGTGTGCCAAAACACATTGTATATCTGTGAACTTTTCTGAATAAATTGATGGCCTCAGCTGTCAGTCGAGCTAAAGAAGACCTGGATGTGTCAGTCACTTGGCCGAGTCTGGCATCTGTATGGAACACTTTTAGAAGACTCACCCCTCCCACCCCCCAATTATTGTTGGTTGAGTTGTTGATAGCTCGGTTTTTCCCTGCTGCCTAGTTTGCTCCTATGGGCTGCATTTCCCTTCCAATGCTGCATCTTTTCACTCTGCGCTGAATTGCTTCTAATCCATTCCTGCTGCTGGATCCTTCTCCTGTCATCCTCTGTCTTGCTGCTGTCTGCATGCTGCCTATGGCAGGTGATGTTGCTCTACTCCACTCCACTTGTCTTTCAGAATGCTTTTGCTAGACTGGGTTAAACCAGCTCTTCGAGCCTGATCTTATACTTGCTCTGTGCCTCCTCCTAAATATTCTTTGGACCCCGTGAACATATCCTTCACCTCCCCTGGTGCTCTTGGCTGCATTGCTCTTGGTCCACAGCCTTCACTCCTCTGGTGCTCACTACTCTATGCTGCTGGCCGTCACACTCTTCCACTGGGTCCTTGGATCAACCTCTGACTGATGGTTGACTCTCCACTCCTCCTCAGTCTTCAGATTCCACTGGACAACCTTCACTTGCTGTGTGCCAACTCATACTTTGTCCTTCGAATAGCGCCAGCCACTACATCCTCTCTACAGCCGACTAGCAGCAGGCAGAATCATCAATAAGTAAAGCTTATTTATTAGTCACAAGTAGGCTTACATTAACACTGCAATGAAGTTACTGTGAAAATTCCCTAGTCACCAGACTTGGGCGCCTGTTCGGGTACATTGAGGGAAAATTTAGCATGGCCAGTGCACCTGACCAGTATGTCTTTCGGACTGTGGGAGGAAACCGGTGCACCCGGAAGATACCCATGCAGACATGGGGAGAACGTGCAAACGCCACACAAACAGTGACCCAAGCCAGGAACTGAACCCGGGTCCCTGGCACTGAGGTGCTAACCATTCTATCACCATGACGCCCTGACTTCAAGTTGATGGCTACAAGTTGACTTCATCAGACCAAAGGATCTGAGACTGTGATTTTGGAATCTCTTGTATTTGCGTAACCTAGATTCCCTCGGTCAGGTCGATGTGCATTTTGATGGCACTGCAGAACTAAACCCTCAATTCCTCATTTCCTTTCTTTCTTTGAGGCTCTTCTCTCCTATCTCCCATCTTCCTGTCACCCAGTCATCGACACTTCACATCTCTCTCTCTGGCGTTTTGGCCAGTCCTGACCTCAACTCATCACAACTGCTCTGTCTTTCTACTCTCTTTTACCCTATAATCTTGCTCCAAGGATGCTGACTCATTGACTAGCATTGTACAGGTAATGGACAACCCCTGTTCCCTTGCAAGCATGATCATTCTCCTGGGTGGGCCCAGTGAATGTCATTGGGACTGTTTCACCTTGGGCTCTGTAATAAAGCTGGGGCCTAATTGGCCTTCACCTGGCATCTGTGCATGCTCTGTCCAGCAGGAATTCCGTTTGCTTTTGCTTCACTCTCTCAAAATAACTTAGAAATCCAGTGGCACTGTGCTCACCAAGGCCTTGGTTAAGGTTGGGTATAGAATCATGATTTAGCTTGCATCTTTGGTCAATGTGGTGCAGCCATGAAGCACTTTTACTGACCATCGGTAGAGAGTTTCTGATGACCCTCTCCTTTCCGTGCCCTCACGGAAATCCTCCTGGCCTGCATGTTACCCAGATGGTGAGTTGAACCATAAAATTGGAAGGACTGGTTTCCAGCCCCAGGCTTCTCTGTCACCACGAGTTTCAAATCTCTGCAGGGACTGGGTTGACAAGAGGCTGATTGAAAGTTGAGGCACTTGTTCCAAAGGAGTGAGGAATGTTAAAAGAGGAAGCGGCCTGCCCGGAGGCTTCAGATCCAAGATTAAATCGTCCATTGTGAAATCCAGAAATGGATTGCAAGCTTGCAGAGAGGCATCAGTCCTTGGGGCGGCACGGTAGCACAGTGGTTAGCACTGCTGCTTCACAGCTCCGACCTGGGTTCGATTCCCGGCTTGGTCACTGTCTGTGTGGAGTTTGCACATTCTCCTCGTGTCTGCGTGGGTTTCCTCCGGGTGCTCCGGTTTCCTCCCACAGTCCAAAGTTGTGCGGGTTAGGTTGATTGGCCATGCTAAAAAAAATGCCCTTTGTATCCTGAGATGCGTAGGTTAGAGGGATTAGTGGGTAAATATGTAGGGATATGGGGGTCGGGCCTGGTTGGGTTTGTGGTCGGTGCAGACTCGATGGGCCGAATGGCCTCTTTCCGTACTGTAGGGTTTCTATGTTTCTATGTCCTTAAACTGAAGAGGCATGTGAAGTGTTGTGCACCACACACATTAGGTTTCTCAGGGGATTTACTGTGGGGTACAGTTTGGTAACACACTAGATAATTTGGTCAGTGACCTGAGTAAACATGGCTGATGACGGGTGGCACGATGGCACAGTGGTTAGCACTGCTGCCTCACAGCGCCAGGGACCCGGGTTCGATTCCCGGCTTGGGTCACTGTCTGTGTGGAGTTTGCACATTATTCCCGTGTCTGCAAGGGTTTTCTCCAGTTGCTCCAGTTTCCTTCCACACTCCAAAGATGTGCGGGTTAGGTGGATTGGCCATGTTAAATTGTCCCTTGGTGTCAGGGGGACTAGCTAGGATAAATGCGTGGGGTTATGGGGATAGGACCTGGGTGGGATTGTAGTCGATGAAGACTCGATGGTCTGAATGGCCTCCTTCTGCACTGTAGGATTCTATGATACTGTGGGTGTTTCTTAACCCAGTGTTGCCACTGCTTTTCTTCTGTGTAGGAAAAGTTGCTCAAACTTTAAATGTTGTGTCTGTAACCTTCATGTGGGATGCTCAATTCACCACAACTGTTCACAAACCTGAGAGTGCCAGTATTCTATCCTGGCATTGTGCAGTTCATAGTGCTCCTCACAGACTGTCCAAGATTGGAAGGACAAAAATCTTGGAGTTATGAATGTTCTTGCAGTTGGTTGGGTATGACACATGAAAATTTATTATTGATCGCTGTACCTTTTACTGAAATCCTGATGACAGCACTCTCAATTGGTAAGCTAATAGCATGCAGTGTGTTCTTGGCTCAGTCCTATATATAGGCTTATGCTGGTGTAAGGGTTTACGTTTCTCTCCTCTTGCTACGGGTCAATGTTTGGATCATGATGGTGGCTGACACCTAGCGAGTCCAAATCAAAGCTGCATACAGAGCAGAAAGGTCAGAGCTTGGTCTGCATTACAGAGTGCCTACCGTACAGAAACAAATCATTTGACCCAGCTAGCCTTGACTGGTGTTTATGCTCCATACAAGCCTCCTTCCCACTGATGAATGATCTGAACATGGCCAGGCCCGCTGTTGGCTTTGCACAACCACCGGATGTCTCGATGCGTCGTGCAGTCAGTGCTGAACTTTTTGAAGTGTAGTCACTGCTGTAATACAGGAAGTGCAGCAGCCAATTTACACACGACAGGCTCTCACAAGCAGCAAATGCTGATGACCAGCTATTGTGTTTCTTGTGGTGAAAATCGAGAAATAAAAAATATTGGCCAGGGCCGATGGGCTTGGGGGAGGGGAAATCCACAGCTGTTCAAAATGCGTGAGTGGGATCCTCTACGTCTACACGAGAGACCTCTGTTTAATAGCATTTCCAAAATACAACACCCCCGACAGTGCAAAACTCCTTCAGTGCTGCACTGGAGTGTTGGCCTTGATTTTTGTGTTCGAGACTTGGACCTGGAACCTTGTGACTCTGAGGCAAGATTACGGTGAGACAGGGAGGGGGCGACCAGCTGGGGTCGCGCTACAATTAAAAGCTGGAAAGTACTTGAGCGGATGTTGTGAAGATGGGAATGAGCTCATTTACACAGCATTACACAGAATTAACAGCACAGGAACAGGCCATTCAGTCCAACTGGTCTATGCTGGTGTTTATTGCACCACAAGAGCCTCCTCCTCCCAACCTCCCTCATGTATCATTCAAGTTCCCACATGCATGCACTTGCCATTCCACCCCCCCGCCCCCCTCCCAACTTGTGGGGTTTAATCTTTTCAAAACCCCAGCTGGCGTTTTGACTTTAGTTGGGTTTCAGTCTCTTGACTGTGCCCTGGAGTGTCCCACCTTCAGTTCTGAGAGTACGGATGAGTTGGGGGGGGGGGGGTGTTCGTGATGCCATCCCATTAGTGGCAATAGTTTGGCGAAGGTTGGCATTGTGCACAGGTGGAGAGGGGCCTGGGGTTTTGATGAGGGTGAAGTATGTCTGGCTCGCTGACGATGGTCATGGGCAGACTTTTAATGGCTGCATGCAGATCTGCCTTTGCTTCAGATGAGAATGAAGCTGTGCTTTACTTGGACCAAGGCAGCTATTGTTTGAGGGAACTTGAAAGACGAGAGAGGAAATTGGATTCTGGAATTCATAAATGAGGATTACTGCGTTCTTCTATTTCTTTTGATGTTGCGGAGTGCTGTTCTATTCAGAGCCCAGCTGTGGAGGCTGGCATTCCCCCCCCCACACACACACACACACCCCCCCCCCCCCCCCCCCCCCCCCTCCCCTCCTCGCTCTGAATGAGATACTTCAATTTAAAGACCATCTGAGTGCTGATTTGGAATTGGGGTCCTGGACCTATGTCTCGGGATGGAAATTTCCACTTGCCAACTAGCCCCAGGGCAAGTTACTGTTTGGCTGAGCTTTCAAATAGGAAACAAAGCAAACCACCAGCCTGTGTATAATGCTAAAGTGTTCATCTCTCTCTCTCTCTCTCTTTCCACCCCACGTCCCTTTGATCTTCATTATTGATAGCTTCTTCTGTGTCTGTATTTGCAGACCTTTGTTGAAGTTGTTCCCAGTCCACTGCTTCTCTCATTTTTAACTGGGGCTGCATGTTTAAAAATGCGGATATGTCGCTGCCTCATTTTCTCTCCTCCCCATCTTGAGGTGCTGACACTTGCTGGGGGGATGGTTTCATAGCAACCCCACCCCCTCCCGTGTCTTGCCCAGATGTGAACCTTGATGGATGTGACTGGCATTGTAAGCATGCCCACAGTCTACGTTATTGTACGAGCTGTCGTACATGCTGTGCTGATGTGTTTCAATCAGAAACCCTCATTCCTTGGGAGGGAGAACCCGCAACCATTGGGGTCCTATGAATTAGAGGGAGGTGATGGCCTAGTGATATTGTCGCTAGACCGTTAATCTAGAAACTCAGCTAATGCTCTGGGGACCCGGGTTCGAATCCTGCCGTGGCAGATGGTGAAATTTGAGTTCAATAAAAAAATATCTGGAATTAAGAATCTACTGATGACCGTGAAACCATTGTCGATTGTTGGAAAAACCCATCTGGTTCGCTAATGGCCTTTTTAGGGAAGGAAATCTGCCATCTTTACCTGGTCTGGCCTACATGTGACTCTCAACTGCCCTCTGAACAAGGGCAACTAGGGGATGGGTAATAAATGCTGGCCCAGCCAGGGACACCCATGTCCCACAAATGAATAAAAAAATATAGTTGAGAGCACTTGCTTGTGTCCCACAGATTTATATAAACATGGGATGTGAGCGTTTATTGCCCATCCCTAATAGTTCTTTGAGAAGTGGTGGTGAGCCACCATAGTTCATTTGATAAAGGTATACCCTACAGTGCTTTACTCTGTTGCTGTTTGATACAATTTTGCTAGTCCGTTTTCGGAAGGCAGTGAAGAGTCAGCCCCATTGCTGTGGGTCCAGAGTCCTGTGTTGTACACCAGTCCAGGTAAGGATGGCAGATTTCCCCATCCTAAAGGATGTGAGGCAGTCCGACGGCTATTTACGGCAATCCAGTAGTTTCATGGCAGCTGTCACTGAGACTTGTTTATTTAAATTCCAGATTCGTTGATAGAATTTAAATTCTCCCCACCTGGCGTGGTGGGATTTGAGCTTGTGTCTGCATCTGGATTGCTAGTCCAGTAACACTACCTCTGTGCTTATTCTTTGAGTCTCCCGTACTGCAGGATTCGTAGAATGTCAGAATTGTTACAGCGCAGAAGGAGGGGAGGCCACTCGACCCATCGTGTCTGCACTGGCTCTCCCAATGAGTAGTTCACCTAGTTCTGTTCCCCTGTCTTCTGCCCATAGCCCTGCAAGTTCTTCCTTTTCAGACAACAGTCTAATTTCCTTGCGATATCTCGATTGAAGCTGCCTCCTCTCAGGCAGTGCAGCCGGAGGCTGCGAGAAAGTTTTCCCGCGAGTCGCCTTTGCTGCATTCAGCCAATGACAATAAATCTGTGCTCCCTCATTCATTTTGGGGGGCGGGGTGGAGGAGTGAGGGTGGAGAAAGAATGATGTGGGGGAAAATGTGGTTCTCTCTTCCTTTGTTCCACTGTCACTGCTTTCACCTTTTAACCGTTACTCCCCTCCCAGGGACAATGGCAAAGAGCCTGAGACCCCTTAAACCAATTTCCCTCTTTCCTTCCTGGTCCTGCTTTCATATCTGTCTACCCTTAAGGGACTGTTTGCTTTCAAAATTCAAGTCACTTTTAAAGAAATTAAATTGGGATGGTAAAAACGTTGACATTTCTCTCTCTCTCTTCTCTCTCTCCTTCTCTCTCTTGTCTCTCTCTCTGTCTGTCTCTCTGTCTGTCTCTCTGTCTGTCTCTCTGTCTGTCTCTCTGTCTGTCTCTCTGTCTGTCTCTCTGTCTGTCTCTCTGTCTGTCTCTGTCTGTCTCTCTGTCTGTCTCTCTGTCTGTCTCTCTGTCTGTCTCTCTGTCTGTCTCTCTGTCTGTCTCTCTGTCTGTCTCTCTGTCTGTCTCTCTGTCTGTCTCTCTCTCTGTCTCTCTCTCTGTCTCTCTCTCTGTCTCTCTGTCTGTCTCTCTGTCTGTCTCTCTCTCTGTCTCTCTCTCTGTCTCTCTCTCTGTCTCTCTGTCTGTCTCTCTCTCTGTCTCTCTCTCTGTCTCTCTGTCTGTCTCTCTGTCTGTCTCTCTCTCTGTCTCTCTCTCTGTCTCTCTCTCTGTCTCTCTCTCTGTCTCTCTCTCTGTCTCTCTCTCTGTCTCTCTGTCTGTCTCTCTCTCTGTCTCTCTCTCTGTCTCTCTCTGTCTCTCTCTCTGTCTCTCTCTCTGTCTCTCTCTCTGTCTCTCTCTCTGTCTCTCTCTCTGTCTCTCTCTCTGTCTCTCTCTCTGTCTCTCTCTCTGTCTCTCTCTCTGTCTCTCTCTCTGTCTCTCTCTCTGTCTCTCTCTCTGTCTCAGCTTATTTCTTTTAAGTTTATAAAGCACAACCGGAAAAGAGGAGGTAAATGGAGGCTGTGCACTGTCAGTGTAGACTGTTCAAATCTCTGGAATAGGTCTTAAACGCATGACTCAAGTGAGAGAATGTTCCCACTATGCCTGGAGTGATGCTTTTCCTTTTATAATAAAATCTCTAGCTGAGGAGCAGTGCTCAAACAGAGATGTTTTGCTCCATTTGCCTTGCTTCCCACTCCGGAGGACTGAACATTCTTTTTGCTGAAAGGAAGAGAGTCTTGCACTTTGCTTTCAGCTTAAACTACAGGTATTTTCACAGGGCTTTTATGCATTGGATCTTTGCAGGTCAGGCCCTTTTTTATATATGTCAGTGCTGTCAACAGCAGGGTGTGGGTGGGGTGGGGGGGGGCGGAGGGGGTAACCTGTGTGTCTGCTGTCAGCAGCTCTTCACTGTAAAACCACCTTGACAGCCGCATTGTATGACTGCAGCAACTGTGCTTTCCTGTGGGGCTGTATCTATTAATTCTTCCTGGGCTGTTTCATTCGAAGAGACAGTGAGTCTCACTGTACTTGGTAGGAAAGCGAAGAGTGAGGTCAGTTCGCAGTAATGAGTCATTACTGAGGGTAATCAGAGTGAAAGTGATGAGTCTCTCTTCCTTCAGTGAGTAAATATACTGCCTGGTGTACAGACAAGGAAGGTTATACATTACCCCCCCACCCCACTCTCTCTCACTCACACTCACACACACACACACACACACACACACACACACACACACACACACACACACACACAGCCCCGTTCTGTTAGCTTGGATGGCAGTGAAGTGAGTTTCTACCTCCTGTGTCTGTTTAATAAAGTAACAGTGGGGGGAAGACCTGGGGCAGAAGGGGGAGGTAGTGTGGGGGAAAACTGAGGAATAATTCTTGAGAATGGAGTACAGGGGGCATAATTAAAATCTCCATAAACAATGGACACTGACCAGTGATGGTGACTTTACATTCGGGGACAGTGCTGGTAACGAGATAAATTTCATAAAATCTTAATAATCAGTGGCGTTTAGCGTGCCGTTTGGCTTGCATGTGTGCGTTTGGCTGCCGTTTGCCCTGATTGTGAGTCTTTAAGTGCATCGATTTGTGGTTGGCTGGGCTGATTCATATCAAAAGCCGCTATGGCTTAATCTGGCTCAGTGACATCTGTGACTATTTACAGCACACGTGAAGCACACATTATGACATCCTCTCTGCTGGCAACGGACTGGAAACCAGGGAATGACTGGGGGGGGGGGGGGAAGGTGGGAGGAATGCTAGCTGCTTCCATTTGGTTTCTTTGGAACCTCCCACATTTTGAAATGTATATGATTGTAAAATTATATTTTGGCAGCACTTCAGTTCATTTTGCTTCACAGCTCAAGAGGGAGCCATTAGAATGGACTGTCAAAACCTAGTGAACTTGGGGAAAGCTGACCGTGGCTGCCTAGGAATCCGAGTCCTTTTTAGCTGAGCACGGGGTAACTTTGTAATTTGTCAAGGAAATTGTGGCCTCATTGAAGAGGCATATTGGAGTTGGTGGATATAGGGTCCTGAGTTTCCACATTGGGGCTACTGTAGGGAAAAGAAAACAGTGGTTTTGGGAGCGGAAAGACTGTTGGGGGTGGGTGTCGGGCGCAAGGGAGCTTGAATCATTTGGAGAATTCATTGTCTAGTCACATCCAAGAGGATTGAATGGGAGATTAATGGTGCTTCCAACATCCTTAACCTTTATGGACGTGCTGAGCTCAATATTGGTTGCCATGGGAAGCAAGGTAAAATAAACAGTGGCATTCCATTCATCATTCCTTTCTCATCATCCTCCACTCAGCCTTGTTTCACTGTTTCCCACACTGTTGGGCTGTTCACATAGACTGGCAGTGCAATAGACACAGTATAAAAGTTGTGCCTTTAAATTTTGTGTCTTCAGTGAGAGCAAAGAGCCAAAAAAACAGTACATTGCCTCAGATGCTTATTGCAATAATCGTATATCATGAGAGAAAAGAAAGACTTGGATTTATGTAGAACCTTTCACAAATCTCAAAATGTTCAAAGTGCCTTACAGCCAGTTAAGTACTTTTGAAGTATGGTCACTGTTGTAACAAACAGAGCAGCCAGTTTATGCACAGCAAGACTCCACAAGCAACATTCAGATGAGATTGTTTTGTTGGGTGATGTATATTGACTAGGATGGGGTAGAACTCATTGGCCTTCAAAATAGCACCGAGGAAGATGTGTGGCCCCTGGAGAAGGCTGGTGGTGCCTTGCTTTAATGTCTCATTAGAAAGACAATGGGCGAGATCTTACCGGCCGTTCACACCACTCCCGTTGCCCAGCCAAATCTCCGTTCACTGCAGCGGGATAGGAAAACCCCCTGGCGTGAATGGTGGTAACATTCTGGCCAACATCTCTTCCAGTTCTCTGGTGTATCAGGCTAGATTATGTATTGAAGGCTCTTTGAGTGGAGCTTGAACCCATGACCTCCTGACTCAGTGGTGAGAATGCTATGCTTGGAGAGAGTCATTGTAAATGCAGCATGATGTCTTTAACTCTCAAATATTCTGCTATCTGGGTACGATTAATTTGATGGTACATTTATGTTGTAGTGAATTGGAAGCTCCAGTTGGTTAATAGCTTTGGTATTTTGGTGATTTGGAATTGGATGCAACGGTTGCTGAAAACATAGGACAATGTTTTGGAGTGGCATCATGGAGAATGTGATCTGGGCCCATAGTTTCCCCCATGCAATCGTAGGAATGGATATGGGAGGAGGAATGGGCAGTTCAGCCTCTTGAGCCTGCTCTGCCATTTAATTAGATCATGGTTGTACCTCCCTGTATCTCTTTACCTCTCTTTGTTCTAAATCCTTTGATGGACTTACCAAACATAAATCTATCAATCTCGCTTTTGAATTTTTCCATTGACTCAGCCTCCACAGCTTCTTGGATTTCCAAAACTCTTGGTGTGAAGTTGTGCTTCTTGGCATTACCCCTGACTGACCTGGCTCTGATTTTGAAGTTATGTCTCCTTGTTCTAGATTCCCCCACCAAAGGAAATAATTTCTCCCCACATACATTATCAACTCTTGTAATCATCTTCAATACCTTAATTGGATCACCTCTTAATCGTCTATATTAAAGGGAGTTCAATCCTAGTCTATAAACCTCGTCCTCATAATTTAACCCTTTCAGATGGGGAGGCGATGGCCTATTGGTATTATCGCTGGACTATTAATCCAGAAACTCCGCTAACGCTCTAAGTACTCTGGTTTGAATCCCGCCACAGCAGATGGTGGAATTTGAATTCAATTTAAAATCTGGAATTAAGAATCTACTGATGACCATGAAACCATTGTCGATTGTTAGAAAAACCCACCTGGTTCACTAATGTCCTTTTAGGGAAGGAAATCTACCGTCCTTACCTGGTCTGGTCTAGTCTGCCCTCTGAATAAAGGCAACCAGGGATGGGCAATAAATGCTGGCCAGCCAGCGATGCCCCATATCCCACAAATGAATTAAAAACAAAATTACTGCATACCTTACCCCCCAAGGCCAATAGATATGTCCTCCCTGAAATGCAGTGTCCAGAACTAAACTCAGTACTTTAACTGAGGTTTAACCCGAACTTTATACAACTGCGGCATAAAAAGCACACGCTTTTCTAGACCCTTGAAGAAAAGGCCAACATTCCATTAGCCACCTTAATTATATTTTGTACCTCTATGCTAGTGTTTAGAGGTGGAATCTCAACTGCATTGGATGGAAGGCTGAACAAGATTTATTGAGATTAAAGTCTGAATGGGGAATTGCTGGCATTCTTCCGTGGATCCAAGCCACTCAGGATCCTTGTTAGTAGACTTATTCACAGGGTCCAGCATCACAGATCTCTGCCTCCTAACTGCTAACCCAGCCTTCCAAGTGACTCTCTTCATGCTCTCGAGAGCAACAACTAAACAAATGAAAATAAATAACAGTCCCCTCTTACAGGGGTAACAGACTGTGTCCTCAGTCCTTAGTCGAACAATATCCATTTCCTGTGTGTCTTTAACAACAACCAACTATTAACATTCTACACAATGTTCTTCAAGGTGTTGGTAGGAAACCTGGGAGGAGACTGCTTGCTCAATGATAAGGAAAACAGATCTCTGAGTTGGATTGAAATGTAATACTTTGGTGCGCTTTTTCAGGCTTCAGAGGGAAGTGCAGTGGAAGATAAAAGTAATTTAGTTGCTGTTTCCCCTTTCTGATAGTTATCCAGTGACCACAGCTGGGATATATACATAACAATATCAGATTGAGGACCTGATTTGGCCTAGCAGTGACGCCCCACATGGTCAAATAGCCTCCAGTAGCATTGTCGAGGTTGAGGAAGAGCTACCTGTGTGAGGTTAAAGTGGACTGCCGGTATTTATGGGTGATGTCAGGCTAGGGCAGGTGGAGATGAGAGCAGAACTGAGCTGCTGCTCGAAAACCAGGAATAAAACGTTCATCTCCATGTTTGGGGAACTTCAAAGAACGAGTTGTCAAAAGGCTGGCACTGCCGACTGTGCAGCTGATTAGATTTGTAATAGAATAGTTGTATCAATTATTGAAATGATCATTGAATATTCATAATGTCATTCAGCTTGATATCAGCGTACCGCTAAGCACTGTGCTTACTTAATGCACAGTGCACCAGGAAGTGCCTTAGATTCTATTTTTAGGCAACGTACCTATGTCCTTTAAGTACAGAGCAGTGGTTGATCCTAGATGGAGCAGATTGTGTCTCCCCAGCTGCCTTGGTGTGCCTTGCAGGTTAGCTAGGGTAATCTGTGGATAAGACATCTGTTTGTGTCAGGCTTGCATAAGTGGACTATTCTCCCTTCCTGTTTCTCCCTGTGTCTTGGCTCCCTTTCTGTGTTCACCTGTGCTTTCGTTTTCCCTCTCCCTCGTGGCTTTCTGCACCCTTGTGCTCTTAGATGCAGTTATCTGCTTCTAGATTGGTGTTTGTGCCGCTATAGCTGTTTTGTTTGCTCATTTGATGTGCCAAGGTCCAGTGGATGTTCTTTCCCTCCTGGACCACAGGGAAGTTCCTGCTCTCCTGGTTTATGAATTCACATCAGGTGGACCACCGCTGCCTGGGTCTCCAGTTGTTGGGAGGCATTTGTGGCCCTTGGGTAAGGAGGGGATCAGATTCTAATATGAAGCTGCTTGTGGCTGAATACTCTGTGTAGGAAGACATGAAGAACGGAGCTACAGAAAAGAACGGTGAAAATTTAATTAAATGAAGGAAATTCATTTGTGGAGAGGGAGAAATGATAGGCAAGGAACCAGCCCTCAGTGTGATTAGTACATAAACATGCATGAGTGCCTCATCAATGGTCCCTTTGTATCAGTGGGTCAAGGACCCTCCAACATTCGTGCTTCTATCAACAAAATATTCATTTATTTGAATAATATTTGTTATTGTTTTGGACATCTCTTATCAACACACTCACGTAATAGAAGTGGCACAGCCAAGAATAAAGAGCTGGGGACCATTCTGGGATTTGCACAATGAGATGGGGGAGACAGTGATGCTGAAAGATTTGGTCCCTGCAGCATTGGTTTATTCTCTCTCAGAATGTGGGCGTCGCTGGCTAGGGCCAGCATTTGTTGCCCATTCCTGGCATGCACTGCACTGGAAGTTGCTGATACGGGCAGTGTTATTTTGGTGGCAGGGAGCTTGCTGAGGGAAGCAGTGGTCTCCCCACTGGATGCTTCCAATGTAGTAATGCTGCTTAGCTCCTTTCCTCTTTGGGTCTCCTGACAGCACTGTGCTGAGAGAGCTCTCTGACTTGTTTCCAGAGCTTCACTAATGATGCTGCTCCTTTACTCTGTGTTTGGAACTATGTGGAGATGTTGATACGTCCAGCTGGTTGGTTTGTTTCTCCCTTGTCTCTGTGGGGGAAGTCTGAATTCTACCTTGAAACCTACTCTTAAGGGGTATGACGGGGGCGTGGGGGAAGGTTGGAGTGTGTTGCGGGGGGTCGGGGGGAATTGAATGGGAGGATGTCCTATTCCATAGCAGGGAGTGCGCTGAAGTGCGACACTGCATGTTAGCAGAAACCTTGTTCTGTCCTGAAAGTTGTGTTGACCTGCTAGCTATTCCTCTCCCCATCCTCCTGTGTTGTTTCTCTTCCCCCATGCCCCCCAAATGCTCGGTTGGTAGCAGCATGGTCCTATTGCTCCAGCCCTATTGTGTTGGGCTGGAGAGACCAGGATAATATGAAGATTATTTCTGGTAAACTCAGCTTGGGAGAGAAGGAGCGACAGTGCTGGATTGGAAGAATCACCCATTTGTTTCTGGTTCTGGATCACAAGCTGGTGATTTTCCCCCCCTTCCAGCATTTCTTCTCTGGCCCTGTCTGCAGTGAAGACAGCCAGGCACACTGGGGTACAGTTCCGTAAGTGCTGGTGGCCCTCTGGTATTCAGGCTTTTGTTCTTGGTGAGGCAGCAGGACCCACTGATACCGGCTGACACAACACAGACCAGAGATTAAATCGCGACATTTAGTGATCTGAACTGCTCAGAACATCTGGGATTTGTGTTTCTCTGATTATTGCACACACTTAAAAATTGAACTGGCTCGTATTTGCATAACAATGATGCCACCAGTTTTAATTCCGCACTCCTTTGTCCATGCTGGTAAAACCAGATCTCTTCTTTGGTGGATTGTTTTGTCATCAGGTTGTGGAATAGAATATTTTGTCCAACCCAGTGTTTGTATGAGAGACTCCCATGGCACCACCAGCCTCAAAATAAAACTCTGCCTCAATGTCTTAACTCTCAATTTTTTTTTTTCAGGATGTAATACATAGGTTTGAGACTGTTCAAAACTCTGCATGGGACCTGTGTGCGGTCAGCAGATAGAGGAAGCTTTTATTTTATTGCTCTCCAGAGTTGCTTTTGAACCCTGTAGTTTTGTGGGTTAAGAAATCACACATTAATCGCCCCGTGTGCCCATTGTCCCACTAAAACCAGATTCAAAAGGACAGCAGGAAAGTAAACCAGAGCCTGGTTGGTTGTAGCACTGAAGGAGTAACACAGCTTCAGAAAAGTGTGTGCCAAATATGATGAGAGAGAGAGAGGATCTCATGTACATTACAAATGGAATAGAAATGACCTCCAAAAGCTTCAATGTTTAATGCACCTTGCCAGTGACGGTTGCTTTTGGTCTTTCAGTATTGGTGAAAGAATGTGACAAATGTGTGAGATGCTGTTATGGAACTGCTTCTATTTTTCCCCACCCTGTGGATGGGGAATGATCAGCTGACTGTTAGTTCACTGTTACATCTCTATATTTTGAGCCTAATATTATTTCACGCTTCTTGACTTAAAGGTGAAAATAAATGTTTGTCCTGTCACAATAAAGCATTGATTCACTGAAAGAAAAGTGCCAGTGAAATGTCAACTAAATGGAGTGGGTTTGTGGCAAACGCTTTTGGTTTTCGTAGAATATATGTGTGTATATATAGGAAAGCAGAATTGAAGAATGCAATCCCCAAAGTCCTGGTTTTAAAATTGAATAAAAATGGACTTATTCAGACACTGTAAATATAGAGAGAATAGCAGCCCTTTGTATATCAGAAGCAAAGCTTTTTCTCGGCAGAAAAACAGATGGAATCATGATTTCCAAACCTTTGGTTAAAATCTCCTGCAATAAAAATAGCATTTGCCCACTGACACTAGTCGGTGGTTGTGCACTCACAGAAGTAGCATTAAATTAAGTCAGCTATTGGGATGATTGAAGCACTCAATTTAAAATAATGATTATGATGTTAAAACAAGTATTTTACAGAATTGTTATGGGCCTAGTGATTTTTAAAAAGCCAACTCGACCCATTTTGCAGTGTCCTCCTCCACTCAGTCAGTCAGGTGAGGTCTATTTGCTTACATCACAAAGACTTGTAACGTACACTCGCTAGTCTGATTCCATCAGGCTCCTCAGCAACTTCGCAAACTGGTGAGTCACTAGGAACTTGAAACTCAAACAAAGCAAAGCGTGAATAGCTTTTCTCTTTTTTTTAAGAAAAGGAGTATTTTAAAACAAACAACTACCTTTTTAAGTAGGGGATTACCAAGTAACCCAATCTCTTGAGTGCGGGCAACTTGCATTTGGAGACCCAAAATGGCAGCTGTGCACTGAACAGCAAATTTGGAAGGTTCTATCTCCTGATTTGGGTGCATGTATTTTTCAGTAAGAGAGCACAGTGAGCAGAAAAAGTAGCTTGTTTATCTTCTCCTCTCGAGAAGTACTCTCCAGTTTCGCGCACTAACGACAAAAGGACGGGATTCTCTGATCTCATCCTTTCCTGCCCCACTGCCAGTGAGAATGGAGAATCTGGCACTCAGCCAAAACGCCATTCACTGCAGTGGCACCAGAGAATCCCAGCCACGGGCAAGGTTATCGGCAAAAATATGTATTTATACAGTGGGACACCCCCTCACAGCTTATAAAATAGCTTGAGTGTAGCAATTATTGTGTTAGAGGTAAACTTGGCAACCGCAAGCATTAATAAGACCAATGATGAGTTAGCCTATTTTTTTGTTTGTTTGTTTGAATGCTGTTGGCTGAAGGATGAAAGACGTCCTTTGAATAGCTATGGGAATTTTCACACCCACCTGTGAGGGCAGAAGGGGCAGTCTGTTTCACCCAAACGCCAGCACTCCCTCCCTCAGTGTTGCACAGTAGTGTCGGCCTGGACTCTGTGCTTGGGTCTCTGGAGTGGTGCTTGAACCCACGACTTTGTGACAAGAGGTGAGAGTGTTGCAACCCACCGAGGATGTTGTCCTGTTTTCTCTTAACAAAAGTCCATCCACCCCTCTCCCCCACCCCAGATGTGGACAATGCTGGCTCAGCCACATTTATTGCGACCCCCCCCCCTCCTAGTTGCCGTGAGACAGTCCTAGTTGATGTTGGCCTGATGGTGTTTGGTAGGGATGAGAGCCTGGTATGAGTTATGTCCAAGTCAGGGCGGATGGTGTGCGCATTAAGAGGTAATGGCCACTCCCATGACATTACTGTTCTTATCCTTTTGTGACAAAGCTTGCAGGGGAGGAAAAGGTAGTCTAAGTAACTTGTTTTGAACTGTTGTAAAGTATGTCTCCTTCAATGGCATACACTGCAGCCACAGTGCATTGGTAATTGCATTTCTAATTAAACAACAGGAGTTGATCCCCCCCCCCCCCCCCGCCCCAATTGCAAAGCTGAAGGACTTTTCCCGAGTGGTCAGAGGGGTTGCAGTGGGGGAGGGGGGAGTGAGTCCATTTGGAGGATGTTCGACAGAGGGTGGGGGTGGGGAAGGTGAGGGCAGAGGTCAGCCTGCTTCATTCAGGAAGGAAGTTCTCCTTAAGCTTACAACCGACACTCCAAAGTAATTCAGACACGACACCCACCTACCTACATTATTCAGAATTTGTTGTCAAAAGTCACGAGCAGAACTTTCAAATCCCAGTTGCACGAACTTCAAATCATGTTGGTTGGTAACAGATTTAGCGGCACAACTCTCCATTCCTAGATCTATTGCAGGTCCTTCCCTTGCACGTGTGTAACAAGCTCTCAACTATTTTAAGCGCCATCTGAAGCGATATTCTGTGCACTTTTTAAATTGCAAGGTCTGCAAAACTCTAACTGTATCTCTGCTCGGCCGGCAACTTTACTGTGGAGCGTGGGAAAAGAGCAAGGGGGTTTGCCCAAATGGATAACTCCTACGTAGAACCAGCAGAGGTAGGATGGGCTGGAATGGCCGCTGCCTGAGGTGTTCGTTCTATGATTTAATTGCACTCCAGCCCAGATTGTGTGTCCTGATGAAGGGTGTAGCGTGTTCGACAGATGTTTGCTATCGGCAGTCAGTGCTTTGAGTTACTATGTGTTTTGTTGGGGCGAATGGGATCAAAGGTTATGGGGAGAAAGCAGGATTAAGCTAATGAGTTGGACAGTCAGCCCTGATCGTGATGAATGGCGGAGCAGGCTCGAAGGGCCAAATGGCTGCCTCCTCTCATCTATGTTTCTGTTTGTTGTGGCTGGAAATTATGATTGGGCTGCCCCCCGCCCTCCCCAGGTGTTCCAGGATGCCTATATCCTCCTCCTGCTGTAACTGCATAAAAGCTGCTGAAGTTTATTTATCAGTGTCACAAGTAGGCTTACGTTAACACCGCGATGAAGTTACTGTGAAAATCCCCCAGTTGCCACACTCTGGCGCCTGTTCGGATATATTGAGGGAGAATTTAGCTTGGCCATTGCACCGAGACAGCACCTCTTTCGCACTGTGGGAGGAAACCCACGCAGACACGGGCAGAACGTGCAAAGTTTGCACAAACAGTAACCCAAGCCAGGAATTGAACCCAGATCCCTGGCGCTGTGAGGCAGCAGTGCTCACCACTGTGCCACCATGCCGAGAGGGCAGTAGGCATTTCACCCACAGAACACAAGCTAAATTCAGTCACACGCAGTAGCGGCCACCAAAATAGAAAGTAAAAAGTCTAGATGGTGAGAAGGTTGTTACTGTGAACATTGGTGTTAGCTGGGCTACAGAAGGTACATTTGGGGGGGGGGTGGGATGTAGCAGGGTGGCATGGGGGGTGTGGCATGGCAAAGAGCTGAAATACCTTTGCGAACTGCCAGGCCTCATCTTTGAAAATAATTCTTGCGCCTTCAATCCTTGTATTCCCTTGTAGGTTATCATGAACTGAATGATAATTTCTCCCCTTTGAAGCAAGTCAAAGAATGTTGGATTCTAAGCAGCTTAATTAACAAGCCTGTGTCCCACCGCACTTTCAGCATACTTGCTCCTTTTCATTGGTTGTGTTTTGGGCCGAGTTGTTAGCTGCTTTATTTTTGGGGTAGAGGGGTTACTAATTCAGTTTTTGCTCGCTTTCTGGGTTGGCATGTGTTGTTATAACATAGAACAGTACAGCACAGTACAGGCCCTTCGGCCCTCGATGTCGTGTCGAGCTTTGTCCGAAACCAAGATCAAGCTATCCCACTCCCTATCATTCTGTGTGCTCCATGTGGCTATCCAATAACTGCTTGAAAGTTCCTAAAGTGTCCGACTCCACTATCACTGCAGGCAGTCCATTCCACACCCCAACCACTCTGTGTAAAGAACCTACCTCGGACATCCCTCCTATATCTCCCACCATGAACCTTATAGTTATGCCCCCTAGTAACAGCTACATCCACCCGAGGAAATAGTCTCTGAATGTCCACTCTATCTATCTATCCCCCTCATCATCTTATAAACCTCTATTAAGTCGCCTCTCATCCTCCTCCGCTCTAAAGAGAAAAGCCCTAGCTCCCTCAACCTTTCCTCATAAGACCTACCCTCCAAACCAGGCAGGATCCTGGTAAATCTCCTCTGCACTCTTTCCAATGCGTCCACATCCTTCTTATAGTGAGGTGACCAGAACTGCACACAATATTCCAAATGTGGTCTCACCAAGGTCCTGTACAGTTGCAGCATAACCCCACGGCTCTTAAACTCAAACCCCCTGTTAATAAACGCTAACACACTATAGGCCGCCTTCATGGCTCTATCCACTTGAGTGGCAACCTTCAGAGACCTGGGGATATGAACCCCAATTTCTCTCTGTTCCTCCACATTCCTCAGAACCCTGCTGTTGACCCTGTAATCCGCATTCAAATTTGTCCTACCAAAACGAATCACCTCGCACTCATCAGGGTTAAACTCCATCTGCCATTTTTCGGCCCAGCTCTGCATCCTATCAATGTCTCTTTGCAGCCTACAACAGCCTTCCACCTCATCCACTACTCCACCAATCTTGGTGTCATCAGCAAATTTACTGACCCACCCTTCAGCCCCCTCCCCCAAGTCATTGATAAAAATCACAAATAGCAGAGGACCCAGCACTGATCCCTGTGGTACACCGCTGGTAACTGGTCTCCAGTCTGAAAATTTTCCATCCACCACCACCTTCTGTCTTCGATCAGATAGCCAGTTACTTACCCAATCGGCCAAATTTCCCTCTATCCCACACTCCTCGCTTCATGAGCCGACCATGGGGAACATTATCAAACGTCTTACTAAAATCCATGTATACGACATCAACTGCTCTATCTTCATCTACACACTTAGTTACCTCCTCAAAGAATTCAATCAAATTTGTGAGGCATGACTTACCCTTCACGAATCCGTGTTGACTATCCCGGATTAAGCTGCATCTTTCCAAATGGTCATAAATCCTATCCCTCAGGACCTTTTCCATTAACTTACCGACCACCGAAGTAAGACTAACCGGCCTATAATTACCAGGGTCACTCCTATTTCCTTTCTTGAACAGAGGAACAACATTCGCCACTCTCCAGTCCTCTGGCACTATCCCCGTGGACAGTGAGGACCCAAAGATCAAAACCAAAGCTCTGCAATCTCATCCCTTGCCTCCCAAAGAATCCTAGGATATATTCCATCTGGCCCAGGGGACTTAGCGACCCTCAGGTTTTTCAGAATTGCTAATACATCTTCCCTCAGAACATCTACCTCCTCCAGCCTATCAGTCTGTATCACACTCTCATCCTCAAAAACATGGCCCCTCTCCTTGGTGAACACTGAAGAAAAGTATTTTTCATCGCCTCTCCTATCTCTACTGACTCCATACACAAGTTCCCACTACTATCCTTGACCGGCCCTAACCTCACCCTGGCCATTCTTTTATTTCTCACATAAGAGTAAAAAGCCTTGGGGTTTTCCTTGATCCGACCGGCCAAGGACTTCTCATGCCCCCGCCTGGCTCTCCTAAGCCCCTTTTTTAAGATCATTCCTTGCTACCTTGTAACCCTCAAGTGACCCAACTGAACCTTGTTTTCTCATCCTTACATATGCTTCCTTTTTCCTCTTGACAAGACATTCAACCTCTGTTGTGAACCATGGTTCCCTCACTCGGCCTTTTCCTTCCTGCCTGACAGGGACATACCTATCAAGGACACGCAGTATTTGTTTCTTGAACAAGCTCCACTTTTCATTTCTGCCTTTCCCAGACAGTTTCTGTTCCCATCTTATGCTCTCTAATTCTTGCCTAATCGCATCATAATTACCTCTCCCCCAATTGTAAACCTTACCCTGCCATATTGCCCTATCCCTCTCCATTGCAATAATGAAAGACACCAAATTGTGGTCACTATTTCCAAAGTGCTCTCCCACAAACAAATCTAACACTTGGCCCGGTTCATTACCCAGTACCAAATCCAATGTAGCCCCACCTCTTGTCGGCCTATCCACATATTGTGTCAGGAAACCCTCCTGTACACACTGTACAAAAACTGCCCCATCCGAACTATTCGACCTATAAAGGTTCCAATCAATATTTGGAAAGTTAAAGTCACCCATGACAACTACCCTGTGACCTCCACACCTATCCATAATCTGCTTTGCAATTTCTTCCTCCACATCTCTATTACTATTTGGGGGCCTATAGAAAACTCCTAACAATGTGACTGCTCCTTTCCTATTTCTAACTTCAGCCCATATTACCTCAGTAGGCAGATCCCCCTCGAACTGCATTTCTGCAGCCGTTAAACTATCCTTGATTAACAATGCTACTCCTCCACCTCTTTTACCACCTTCCCTAGTCTTACTGAAATATCTATACCCCGGAACTTCCAACAACCATTCCTGTCCCTGTTCTAACCATGTCTCCGTAACATTGTAGTCCCAAGTACCAATCCACACTCCAAGTTCACCTACCTTATTCCGGATGCTCCTTGCATTGAAGTAGACACACTTCAACCCACCTTCCTGTCTGCCGGTACACTCCTGCAACCTTGATACCCTCCTCAGTGCCTCACTACACTCAACACTGGCTTCTGGACTACAGCTCGTTTTCCCATCCCCCTGACAAATTAGTTTAAACCCCCCTGAAGAGCCGTAGCAAATTTCCCTCCCAGGATATTGGTGCCCCCCTGGTTCAGTTGCAAACCGTCCTGTTTGTACAGGTCCCACCTTCCCCAGAATGTGCTCCAATTATCCACGTAACTGAAACCCTCCCTCCTACACCATCCCTCCAACCACATGTTTAACTGCACTCTCTCCCTGTTCCTCAACTCGCTAGCACGTGGCACCGGCAACAAACCAGAGATGACAACATGGTTCGTCCTGGCTCTCAGCTTCCACCCTAGCTCCCTAAATTCCTGTTTTAAATCCCTGTCCCTTCTCTTACCTATGTCGTTGGTACCGATGTGTATCACAACTTGTGACTGTTCCCCCTCCCCCTTAAGGATCCTGAAAACACAGTCCGAGACATCACGGACCCTGGCACCCGGGAGGCAACGTACCATCCGTGAGTCTTTTTCGCTGCCACAGAACCTCCTATCTGTCCCTCTAACTATCGAGTCCCCAATAGCTATTGCTCTCCTGCTCTCCCCCCTTCCCTTCTGAGCCACAGGGACGGACTCGGTGCTGGAGATCCGGTCACCGTGGCTTACCACTGGTAGGTCGTCCCCCTCAACAGTATCCAAAGTGGTATACTTGTTGCCGAGGGGAATGACCACAGGGGATCCCCGCACTGACTGCTTCCTCCCAGTCCCTCTCACCGTCACCCATCTACCTTCATTCTTCGGAGTAACTACATCCCTGAAGCTTCTATCTATGACCACCTCTGCCTCCCGAATGATCCGAAGTTCATCCAGCTCCAGCTCCAGTTCCCTAACGCAATGTGGTGTTTATATTAGTGAAGGCAGGATTACTTGGAAAAGTGGATTTTTGGCATTCTGGTTTATCTTGCTTCCAGTTTTAAAGGCATTTATTTTGCTCTTGAAAGAATGGTGTTGTTTTCTCGTTGACTCTTGTTTCTGCTATATCAGTCTGCATCCTCCTATAAATCTCCTTCTCGCTTGTGGCCTGAGAGTGAGGGATGTCTCTCTTTCAGCAGATCTGTTCAGTGGCCACAGGCTCCAACCCCTCCTAGGCATTCCTTGACACATCAAATAGACTTGTTAGGATAAAGCCTTGAAACCTGTGAATGAAACCTAGTTTATGAATTTATCCTTTCCATATCACATTCCTGCTCTTTTAAAATTCACCTTCTCACTGCAATCTGATCTTGGGTTCTCACGACAAGCTGTCGGACTTTGGTATGACACTGGTATCATTTATCACAGAATAGAATCTGTACAGTGCAGAAGAGG
This sequence comes from Mustelus asterias, assembly GCF_964213995.1. NCBI lineage: Eukaryota > Metazoa > Chordata > Chondrichthyes > Carcharhiniformes > Triakidae > Mustelus > Mustelus asterias. The sequence continues at coordinate 232,479 of NW_027590550.1, forward strand.
CCATTCGGCCCATCAAATCTGCACCGACTCTCTGACAGAGTTTCTTACCCAGGTGCACTCCCCTGCCCTATCCCTGTAACCCCACACATTTTACCATGGCTAATCCATCCAAACTGCACATGTTGGGACACCTAAAGGTCAATTTAGCTTGGCCAATCCACCTAACCAGCACACCTTTTGACTGAGAGGAAACTGGATTACTCGGAGTAAACCCACGCAGACACGGGGAGAACGTGCAAACTCTGTCACCCAAGGCCGGAATTGAACCTGGTTCCTGACGCTGTGAGTCAGCAAAGCTAACCATTGTGCCACTGTGCAGTTGAGTGGATGGAGGGACAGAAAACCTAAGTTTTGTTTTTTTTCCCCCCTCTCTTTTTCACTAACTTTCACCTGAAGGTGCCAATGCTTTACTGGTCGTTACCGGGTAGTTCACGCGAATGCCCGCATCTTTGCTGAGAAGGTATCGCTGTTGGGATATTTTGCCATGGGGAGATTTGGGGGCAAGAGGGTTCTTGGATTGGGGGGGGGGGGGGGGTGCGAATGAATTGTGTGGGGGGAAATGGAGAGAGGAATGGATGGTCATTGCAGCAGAATCTAATCCTACCTTCACCTGATGCCCTCTTGCAGGATTGTGATGAGGCATTCCTGATTGCATCTCCCTTTCCCAATGAAGTAGATGCCATTTGTCACCAGCCTGAGACCCAGCACCAGCTACATAGAGTGCCTTAACATGAACGTCTGTTTCACCAGGGAGTAATGGACACTGAGCAATGATGGACAAGTTAGAGACTCGATGGGTCAACTGAACGTTTCCTATCTGTTGGCTTCTTGTGTTCGGCAAGCCAAAAGCAGGCTCTAGCAATCTATGGGAGAAGCAAGGTGGGATTTTGGTAGGAAGTTTCAGAACACCGGGTTGAATGGCTGAAGGCTCTGCCATTAGAAAGGGGAGAGTGGGGGCATGGGGGTGGGAATTCACCGGGGCCCAGAGGTTGAAGCGTAGGTTGGAAGCATGGAGGTTGTAGAAGCAGGATGGTTAGTGTGTATGTGGAGGAACCTTCTATAATGAGTGTAGGAACTCTAATATCAGTGTGTTGGTGGCAGGGAGTGAATAGGGGTGAGCAAGTGTGAGGAGGACAGGATATAGAGGCCAAAAGTTTGGATGAGTTGGTGTTTGTATCCTGTGGAATTTGGGGGCTGAAGCTGAGGATAGCATGGCTGAGACTTGAAATAGGAAAGAAAACAAACATTTGTTTTGAGGCATGAGCTGGAAGCAGGTGTAATTAAGTGATCTTCGTAGTGTTTCTTAGCAGGTAGATAGATATGAATAGGATTGGATGCTGCCCCCAGTCAAATGCCTTGTTGCCCCTAAATATCGAGCTTGATGCATAAATGATGAATAAATGATGTATCAACATGGAGTCAAAGGTAGCAGGAGCAGAACAGAGAGGAAATTATTGGTGCGAAATAGCTGGGAAAAAAAAGCTTCTGTGAATCATAATCAATCCTTCCTTGAGGGAGGGAGATGATTTCCCTTGGTTCATTTGATCTTTGCCCCTAAGCCACTCAAAGAGCACTAATTTCTTGTTCCACAGCAATTTGTTTAATACCAGAACTGAGGAGTGAGGGTTGGTACAAAACTGATGAAACTAATAACTCCATCACCAACCAAGGTCAGCAAGCCCTTCGATCTTCTTGTTCCCACCTCACCCACCATGTACAGCCTATCCCCTGGATCCTTCAGGAGTCCAGAGTTTATAGACAACAGCGGCGTTTGCATCCTTGCTGTCAAATAATTAGTTTTGAAGGTTTTCACTGCTGTTTTGCAGGCAAGTTCATTAGTCATTTTTCATGCACTGGAGTTCCCAGAAACAGCAAGCAAGATGAAAGACTGGTTAATTTGTCTCTGATGGGGTCGATTTGGGAGGAAGTGTAGGACTTGAGGACAACTCCTCCCGATGTTTAAAAATTGCCATGGGATCACTTAACCCCATCTCCCTGTGCCAGTGTCCTATTGCCTTATCTACCCTGCTTCATAGTCACCTGAGGTTAAATATGAATCAAAATTACCAAGGAAGGCTGCCGACCTTACTATCTGTGTTTATACCATAGCCTAGGATGCTCCTGAGAATGTCAGCCGTTCCCCCTGCAGTACAACATCAACATCTTCCATGCAGTAAGGAGAGAGAGAGATTTGCATTTACATAAGGCCATTCACAACCGTAGGATATCTGAGTGCTTTGCAACCAATATATCACCTATTGGACTGCAGGAATTATAGCAATGGGTTTGCGCACAGCACGATCCCACAAGCAGCCACGTGATAATACTAAATGGACCCTAATGTCGGGGGATTAGCAGGGTGAATGCATGGGGTTGCGGAGATAGGGCCTGGGTAGGATTGTGTTCGGTACAGACTTGATGGGCCGAATGGCCTCCTTTTGCACTGTAGGGATTCTATTCTATGATTTTAGAGCGCCAAGGTGGCACAGTGGGTTAGCACTACTGCCTCACAGCGCCAGAGACCTGGGTTCAATTCTGGCCTCGGGTGACTGTGTGGAGTGTGCAGGTTCGCTCCGTGTCTGTGTGGGTTTCCTCCCACACTCCAAAGATGTGTGGGTTAGGTGGATTGGCCATGGAAAATTGCCCCTTAGTGTCAGGGGGACTAGCAGGGTAAATATGTGAGGATACAGGGATAGGGTCTGGGTGGGATTGTGGTGGGTACAGACTCGAGTGGCCTCCTCCTACATTGTAGGGATTCTGTGATTCTATGATAATGACAGAATGATAGCTGTTGGTTGAGAGTAAATATTGGCCGGGACAGAACTCCCCAACTTTTCTTAAATCATGTGTTGGGATTTTTATGTCTGGCTGAGAGGGCAGATGGCTCGCTGCCACATCTGAAAGACGGTGCAACACTATCTCGGGCAACACCTGGATAAGGGCAACTTGGGTCAGGTATGGCAGTGTAAGTCAGACAGTCCAAGAGATCAATGTGTTTCCCTCACGGACCCAGTAGATCTACAGGAGCAGTGGCTGTTTACTGTCCTGATGTTGAGACTGAACGCCACGACAGGACGTGTCATTGATGAACACCATGCGCAGTCCCAGAATAGCAAGCACCATCCTTTCTTTTGACAGTGTTCTCCTGCCATACATTTCTCTGGGCCTGAAAGGGGAATTATTTTGAAAAGAAACTTCCTGTCTTCTGTTTGTGTTCTTTCCTTCTTGGTAGTCGTGCTCCCTTTCATCCAGAACATCACTCCGTGTAGTTACACATACGACAGGAGTTTGAATTTTTCAGCTCAAAGCCTGAGTTTGTGTTTGTTTTTCCCTTTTGTATTTTTTGACCCACTCCCTGCGATAGGGCTGCCTTGTATTGAAGTGATGTAGTTGAAAGCTGCAGCTACTGCTTGATATCAGCAAGAAAATGGGAAACCAAGACAGACCGCTTCTGCAATGAACATAAGTGTGCGTGCCTGTCCACTGACCCTTAGCTGTGTGGTTTTTGGTTTCAAACAGGAAATCCTCTCAGGTCACCGGGTCCAGATTACACTGGGCACAGATCTTAGCGAGATAACAAGTTTGATCTCTTGTCGATTTTTCCTAGCATTGTCTCCTGGAGATATTGGAATATAAATTAAGTCTTGCCATGTCTGTCTCAGAGACCCTGCTGTCCAAGGGCGCATGAAAGAAGCCAGCCCCAAAGTTAGGTCGTTTGGTTTATCAAATGGATTGTGTGGACTGGAAAATGCTCTGGGCCTACCCTGCTGCTGATTCTGTGTCACTAAAAGATTGTTTTCTCTTTTGAATAAAAAGGAAAGAATTTGCACATGTGAAGCGCTTTTCATGACCTCCAGCTAATCCAAAGTGGTTTACAGCAAATCATGTATGTTTGTAGTCACTGATGTACATGGAAAAAGTGGTAGCTAAATTGCATCCAGCAAGATCTCAACACTATAATGTGAAGACCAGGTTGCCTGTTTTAGGTGCTGAATTAAGAAATAGCAAACCACCCTAATCTCCTCCAAAATAGTGCAATGCGACACGGTGGCACAGTGGTTAGCATTGCTGCCTCACAGTGCCAGGAACCTGGGTTCGATTCTCGGCTTGGGTCACTGTCTGTGCAGAGTCTGCACGTTCTCCCCGTGTCTGTGTGGGTTTCCTCCAAATGCTCCGGTTTCTTCCCACAGTCCAAAGATGTGTGGGTTAGGTTGATTGGCCATGATAAATTGCCCCTTAGTGTCAGGGGGATTAGCAGGATAAATGTGTGGGGTTACGGGGATAGGCCTGGGTGGGATTGTTGTCAGCGTAGGCTCGATGGGCCAAATGGCGGCCTCCTGCACTGCAGGGATTCTATGATTTTAAGTTCACCTGAGTGGACAATAGGGCTTGGTTAATATTTCAATCAAAAGACAGTTCCTCTTATCAATGCAGGGCTGCAGTGAAGTGTCCGTCAGAGTTATTGCTCAGTCTCGGCTGTGGGACTTGAACCACAATTCTCTGACTCGGAGTCGAGTACTACCACTGAGACATGGTGCAACAAAATTCCTGTGGAGCCTGATGGGGCTGAAGTGCTTGCCCCATTCCCCGGACACCACAATGTGCTGCCCATACTGCCCCCTTGCCCTGCGGACGTGCCCTCAGGCCGTGGTCGATGAGGCATGCGGTCTGAAATTAATTTATTTGGGATTTTTAAAATTGGCCTGAAGTTCAGTCAAGATGATGAGACCTGAGGTGCTCTGACTTTGTGCAGCACCTGGTCTAAACCTGAAAGTGCTCCTGAAGAAATTGAACTCTCATTACCTCCTTGTTGAGGTACGAGGCGAGTGGGGTGACAGCTCTCCACCATCACTTGGCCTGAGGCCCTATTATCTGTGTGTAGGCTTTTACCTGAGAATATCAACTAAATCTATCTACAGCAGTAGTTACCAGATGGGGCAGAGGAGGATACCTGGCTGATTTTGCCTCCCCACTTCCTTAACCCTGAGGTGCCGAGGCCTAGTGTGTTTGGAGATCGGCCAATTCGGGGTGGGCTTGGGATCGAACCTGCAAACCTCCTGCACCTCATTTAGAAACATAGAAAGAAAGAAACATAGAAACACTACAGCACAAAACAGGCCCTTCGGCCCCACAAGTTGTGCCGAACATATCCCTACCTTTTAGGCCTACCTATAACCCTCCATCCTATTAAGTGTAGATTTAAGGCTCCGTAATGCTGCCGTTAATCTCCCAGTGCCCAGGACAAGCCCCTGTGCCGAATGTGGCATTGCAAAGCAAACGAGAAGCGATGGATATTGGAGCCGCACGGGGGGGAGGAAGGGGGAAGAGAGAGATGCCTGATTGTGGAGGAGGAGCCAGTCCTAGAGCCTTGTCATGTGGTCTCCTTGTCAGACAGTCCGGTGAGCGTGCCCCTTGCACACGGTGCTTTGGTCCCCATTCTGCTGAAACATCACCCCCCCCCCGTCCCCCCCCCACCGTCCTGTCCCATGGAGGTGGAGAAGGCTGTGATGCGTTGTGAACACACACGGACAGTGTCTGGGCTTGACTCTCCTGAAATCTGAAGTAAAATGGAGCAAAATGTGCACAAGCCTTTAATGTGGCCTTGTGTTAGAAAGAGGGCTCAGCACTTGCCCTCCTAAATGATAAATTTCCATCTAAATAGCTTTTCAGTGGAAAGTGTCTACTGATTCATCTCTGCTCAGCAAGAGAACAGTTTTCATGTGCTAATTGATGATTGTGTTAATTTTTGATGCATTCTCTCGTATCATGCTGCTTTGTATTTTATTTATTTTCAAATGAAAGGAAATTTGCCAGAATTCGGTTCCCCACTCCCAGTTTCTCTTATCTAATAACTGATGAAAGGTTACAGTGTGTACCGGGGGAAGGGAGAGGGCATGGCGGGGCTCTCCTGTGTCTCTCCACTACGGAGCGAGTCAGAGAGGGATCTGCGCAGCTGGGGCTGCTGCTGTCTTAACGGTTTCAGAAAGAAAATCTACTCACGCCGTCTCTGCCGAAATTGGGGTTCCTGATCGGGCTGCCCGGTGGCACAGTGGTTAGCACTGCTGTCTCAAAGCGTAAGGGATCTGGGTTCGATTCCTGCCTCGGGTCACTGTCTGTGTGGAGTCTGCACATTGTCCCTGTCTCTGTGTGGCTTTCCTCCAGGTGCTCCGGTTTCCTGCCACACTCGAAAGATCATATCCCTACAGTGCAGAAGGAGGCCATTCGACCCATTGAGTCTGCACCAACCATAATCCCACCCAGGCCCTATTCCTGTAACCTCACATATTTATCCTGCTAATCCCCCTGACACTAGGGTCAATTTAGCACGGCCAATCCACCTAACCTGCACATTTTTGGACTGTGATGTGTAGGTTAGGTGGATTGATCATGCTAAATTGCCCCTTGGTGTCAAGGGGGGGCCAGCAGGGTAAATACGTGAGGTTACGGGAATAGGGCCTGGGTGGGATTGTTGTCAGTGCAGACTCGATGAGTCGAATGGCTGCTTTCTGCACCATAGAGATTCTCTGATTCTCGACGTGTGTCAGGACGGGCGGCACGGTAGCACAGTGGTCAGCACTGCTGCTTCACAGCTCCAGGGTCCCGGGTTCGATTCCCGGCTCGGGTCACTGTCTGTGTGGAGTTTGCACATTCTCCTCGTGTCTGCGTGGGTTTCCTCCGGGTGCTCCGGTTTCCTCCCACAGTCCAAAGATGTGCGGGTTAGGTTGATTGGCCAGGTTAAAAATTGCCCCTTAGAGTCCTGGGATGTGTAGGTTAGAGGGATTAGCGGGTAAATATGTGGGGGTGGGGCCTGGGTGGGATTGTGGTCGGTGCAGACTCGATGGGCTGAATGGCCTCCTTCTGCACTGTAGGGTTTCTATGTTACTGTGGCCAATCTTGACATGTTATACAGCTATTTGGCCAATGGGATTCTCGTGGCCAAGCCACCCACCCAGCATCCAGACAAGCATGTGCCAGGAATGATCACATAGCAGGAGCCTGTGCTGTTTTTTTTTCCTTCCATTTCCCCCATCCCTACCTTCAGGCCATTGAGGTATCCTGGGTTTTCTGACATTGTCGGGTTAATACTGGTGGCACATTATATTGTGGCTATTGGAGGGGATGTAATTACCTGTGCCTGACCCTCTCCTCTTGCTGCACTGTCAGAGGGGGAACCTTTTGGGCTGAGATATTAAACTGAGGCCTCACTTGCCCCCTTCGGGTGGTCATAAAAGGAAATATTTATCCCGCAACCAACATTGCCACTGAAGCAGATGATCTCATTGCTGTTTGTGTGACCTTGCTTTGTGCAAATTGACTGTCAAGGTTCTTGCATTACAACAGTGACCACATTTCAAAAGTATTTAATTGACACATATGTATATGAAAACATACAGAGGCAAATTCTTCCTTTCCTTGTTGGCTATGCCAGCACGGTTGCTGGCAAGAGAACTGTGTGTTTGCAGTCTTGATTGTTGGTGTGTCTTTTACTGTGTTGGATAGTATGGGCTGATTTTCCGGGCAGTTCGGTGAGAAGCATGGCCACTTTAACTGGAATCCATTTGCTTTCCAATAGATGGTGACCAGAACAAAGAAGATCTTTGTGGGCGGATTATCTGTAAATACCACAGTGGAGGATGTCAAGCAGTATTTCGACCAGTTTGGAAAGGTGAGTGAAACGCGAGCCTTGGCTGCGTCTTGCATTCATTATTTTTTTTTTTTTGTTCACATCCGTCCTCGAATCTGGGTCATGCCGTTTTCTCTTGCTGCAGATTTTTCCAGGTTAAGCATGAAGTTTCTGTGCAGTGGGCCCCCCTCCTCCCCACCCCCAGAATAAGGTGAGAAGAAAGGGTCTTGGTGCTTGTCGTTTTTAGTGTTGTGTATTGAGCAGCTGCATTCAGAGCCGCTGCCGCCACTTCCTCCCCCCCCCCCCCCCCCACCAAACTCAGCCTCCTCCCCCCCCAACCGCACACAACCACCCCCCCACCCCCAATCCCCCTCCCCTCCCGCCCAACCTTCCCTGTTGGTGCCACGGTCACCATGGTGACAGAACGAGAGGGAGCAGTCACAGACAGGTTCTTTTGTTCGGGGCTCAATTCAGCGCTGGCACGCAAGCCGGTCAGAAGTGACAGGAGAATAGGCAAACTCTCCTGCGCGCTCTCCAGGGGAATGCGAAAGCAATGGGCACAAGTAGAATTGCTGCCACTCAGACTTAACCTTCAACTGTCTGGGATGACTGTCCACCCCTCAGCCGCCGTCCCGTCCCGATTGGTCAGCCACTCCTAATCTCCTTGGTTTCCATGGCGCCTCGGACAGCTTTTGGATACAAATTAGGGGCTGTGAACACTTGCCTGTTGGCCAATGGGAACGTGGGTATCATGAGATTTAACAATGGATTGCTGGGCTCTTTTGTGTCGCTCCAGAGAACCAACAAAAGGAATAGTAAATCCTTTTGTCAGATTAAAGTCTCAGGGCTCCCTTTCTTCCGAGACCCTGCTGTAGGGCTGGACTGACATTTATTTGAGGGAGGTTTATAAAAAGAAACTTAATGCTCAAGTCAATTGCACCAGGCCAATAAATGGAACACATACCACTTGAAACTCCAGTTTCTTCCGTTGAGTGATGTCGTAGCTAAATTTGTGTTTGGCTGAACTCTTCTCATTTCCACAATTTTCTTTACAACCCAAGTTTAAATCAGCTATCCCTCTCAATTCTGTAATCATCCCCCCCCCCGAGCACAAATGAAGATGCCTTCAAACAGGCCAGATGTTGAAAATGCAGTCGAGAGAGGGCAGGTTGTGTGGGTGGGAGGGAGCAGGATTTGGAAGAGGTTGTGTATTACAGTACAGGGATTCATGAAACATGTTCCCGAGGGAAGGGGCCCAAACATTGACTTGTTTATTGAGGGCGGTGCAGAGAACGAAAGCATGTGCACCCGGGAGCATATGGCTGGAGGAGGTTGAGTGCCGCGAAGATGATTTGAAAGTGGGGTTGAGGGTCTCGGCAATTTTGCCGGGAGCAGCTTGGAAAGCATGGGTTTGTGTGCCAGTGAGATGAAACTGCATCCTCCTCCTGTATGATCTGTGCTGGTGACTTACTAAATCACAGTGGCCTGAGGCCCATTCAGCGTGCCCTCCTACGCTCCCCCTCGCCTCTCCTGAATAAGGTGTTTCAAACACTGGATAATTTATGAGGTGCTCGAGATGATGCACGAGGCCTGATGGGTGAACAGGACTCGGGTAGCGGGCTGCCCATCTGGAAATGCGGCCTTGTTTCTTTGCAATTTGAGTTGGGCTTCGCAATTCGCTGGGTGACTTAATGATTTAATGCCTTTGGTGTTAGCGGACAGATGATTGTGGCCAGCACGTCAACAATGAGCCACCCATCGGCAAGATGACCTGTCAGACTCATCCAGGTCCGTACTGACCGTCGGTCACCATGGGAGTGCAGGCAGTCATAGCCAATGACGAAGGATTGCTCGTCCTTCCCCAGTTGCCCCTCTTGACGGTGGGGTTCAGTGAGGTATTGCAGAACAGGAGGGGGGTTTAGCCAGTAATAATGAGGCTGCAGTTGGCCTCAGTCTCTGCCAGGGAGAGAGAGAAGTTGCCCAGTGCTACCACTGCTGAGCCAGCACCCCACCACACAGGCAGCAAGTGTGGGTTTGGAATTTTTTTTCCAAGGACAGGGTAAGTTTCAGTCCCAACCGCCTTGACCACATGGCCAATTCACTCCATCCAGGAGGGGAAGGGGGGTGCCCAATAGCCAGCGGCTCCCTGTGCAGTTGTTGTTCCTGTTTCGGCTGCTGTGGAATCCACTGGCCTTCCTTCCCCTAACATTCCGGATGGTTTCCACAGCAACCGGAGCCAGAGGCAGCTTGGCAAAGCTTGGCATAGCTGCCTCTGGTAGAAATGACCATTTAGGTGAGGTAGTGAAGGACAGTTAATGTCTTAGTCCTAGAAATCATTTACGTTTTAGTCCATAGTTTGTGAGCCTCAAGTTTTAGTCTCCATACTCTCTGGAAGAAACTGTAGTCTTAGTTCTAGTCTAGTAATTTTCGTTCACAGACTCTAGTGACATTTTAGCTTTAGTTTTGGTTAGAATTTCACTCAAAAATGTTGTTTGCTGCTTTCCTTGTTCTCGTTCTAGTCTTTTCAGGAGTGTTTTTAAATTCCTGTTTCCAAAAAAAAATTTTTCACTTCTCACACAACGAACAAGAAAAGCTGAGAGATAATCAAACTGCGGTTTGAATGAGAGCTAAGGGGAAGATTCCCGCTGTTTGTAGAAAAATCGTAAGTGTGTTCTTTACGTGTGCGTTTACATTTTCAATAGAAGTAGCGATCGACGGAAAATGGTTTGTCTGTTTCTCAGTTTTTCAACATCCTTTCTGAAGGTTGTGGAGGCTGACCCATTCTTCAGAGCCCCGGACAGAACTTAAAATGATTTAAATCCTAATCTTCAATCTTCTAGTTTTAACCTTTGTGAGAGACGTAGTCCCCAGTTTATTTTGGTCGATGACCATATCTTCACCTTGGTTGCTGATGACCTGGAGAGGAGCCTGTCAGTGATGAGCTATGTGGCCGCAAGGGCAGAGTCTGGTAAAGTACCAGAGAGAGGATCAATGCCGTGGCATTTAGATTGCAGCGGGATAGGAACATTGGGGGGAACAATTTACTGCAATTCCTCTCAAAACATCGAGGAACAAAAAGCACAAGTTCTTTGTCCGCTTCTCATATTTCAGAGGTATGGGTGTTGTACTCAATACTGTGTGTTTAGTCAGGGCTGGGATGATTTTCAATAAAAACAAGCTCTCTGTTTCTCAGTTGCTGCTTTTTCACTTTTTATCCCTTTTGAGTTCAATATGAGGGGCTGAGTTGCAGTAGATGTCTCTCTGTGTCTGTATGTCTCTCTCTGTGTCTGTATGTCTCTCTCTGTGTCTGTATGTCTCTCTCTGTGTCTGTATGTCTCTCTCTGTGTCTGTATGTCTCTCTGTGTCTGTATGTCTCTCTCTGTGTCTGTATGTCTCTCTCTGTGTCTGTATGTCTCTCTCTGTGTCTGTATGTCTCTCTCTGTGTCTGTATGTCTCTCTCTCTGTGTCTGTATGTCTCTCTCTCTGTGTCTGTATGTCTCTCTCTCTGTGTCTGTATGTCTCTCTCTCTGTGTCTGTATGTCTCTCTCTCTGTGTCTGTATGTCTCTCTCTCTGTGTCTGTATGTCTCTCTCTCTGTGTCTGTATGTCTCTCTCTCTGTGTCTGTATGTCTCTCTCTCTGTGTCTGTATGTCTCTCTCTCTGTGTCTGTATGTCTCTCTCTCTGTGTCTGTATGTCTCCCTCTCTCTCTGTGTCTGTATGTCTCTCTCTCTCTCTGTGTCTGTATGTCTCTCTCTCTCTCTGTGTCTGTATGTCTCTCTCTCTCTCTGTGTCTGTATGTCTCTCTCTCTCTCTGTGTCTGTATGTCTCTCTCTCTCTGTGTCTGTATGTCTCTCTCTCTCTGTGTCTGTATGTCTCTCTCTCTCTGTGTCTGTATGTCTCTCTCTCTCTGTGTCTGTATGTCTCTCTCTCTCTGTGTCTGTATGTCTCTCTCTGTGTCTGTATGTCTCTCTCTCTCTGTGTCTGTATGTCTCTCTCTCTCTCTCTGTGTCTGTATATCTCTCTCTCTGTGTCTGTATGTCTCTCTGTGTCTGTATGTCTCTCTCTCTGTGTCTCTCTTTCCCCCTCTCTGTCTCTGTGTGTGTGTGTGTGTGTCTCTCTGTGTGTGTGAGTGTGTGTGTCTCTCTGTGTGTGTGAGTGTGTCATTCTCTGTGTGTGTGTCATTCTCTGTGTGTGTGTCATTCTCTGTGTGTGTGTCATTCTCTGTGTGTGTGTCATTCTCTGTGTGTGTGTCATTCTCTGTGTGTGTGTCATTCTCTGTGTGTGTGTCATTCTCTGTGTGTGTGTCATTCTCTGTGTGTGTGTCATTCTCTGTGTGTGTGTCATTCTCTGTGTGTGTGTCATTCTCTGTGTGTGTGTCATTCTCTGTGTGTGTGTCATTCTCTGTGTGTGTGTCATTCTCTGTGTGTGTGTCATTCTCTGTGTGTGTGTCATTCTCTGTGTGTGTGTCATTCTCTGTGTGTGTGTCATTCTCTGTGTGTGTGTCATTCTCTGTGTGTGTGTCATTCTCTGTGTGTGTGTCATTCTGTGTGTGTGTGTCATTCTGTGTGTGTGTGTCATTCTGTGTGTGTGTGTCATTCTGTGTGTGTGTGTCATTCTGTGTGTGTGTGTCATTCTGTGTGTGTGTGTCATTCTGTGTGTGTGTGTCATTCTGTGTGTGTGTGTCATTCTGTGTGTGTGTGTCATTCTGTGTGTGTGTGTCATTCTGTGTGTGTGTGTCATTCTGTGTGTGTGTGTCATTCTGTGTGTGTGTGTCATTCTGTGTGTGTGTGTCATTCTGTGTGTGTGTGTCATTCTGTGTGTGTGTGTCATTCTGTGTGTGTGTGTCATTCTGTGTGTGTGTGTCATTCTGTGTGTGTGTGTCATTCTGTGTGTGTGTG